>NW_021180331.1:0-1341 GCF_002162155.2 Triticum dicoccoides | reverse complement strand
AAAGCCAAGATTGAAGCTATTGAGAGTTGGCCGCAGCCCAAAACGGTCACACAAGTGAGGAGTTTTCTTGGCCTCGCTGGATTCTATAGGCGTTTTGTGAGAGATTTCAGCACCATTGCTGCACCTCTCAACGAGCTTACAAAGAAGGATGTGCCTTTTGTTTGGGGTACCGCACAGGAAGAAGCCTTCACGGTATTGAAAGATAAGTTGACACATGCTCCTTTACTCCAACTTCCTGATTTTAATAAGACTTTTGAGCTTGAATGTGATGCTAGTGGAATTGGATTAGGAGGTGTGTTATTACAAGATGCCAAACCTGTTGCATACTTTTCTGAAAAATTGAGTGGGCCTAGTCTGAATTATTCTACTTATGATAAAGAATTATATGCTCTTGTTCGGACTTTAGAAACATGGCAACATTATTTATGGCCCAAAGAGTTTGTTATACATTCTGATCATGAATCTTTGAAACATATTAAAAGTCAAGCTAAACTGAATCGTAGACATGCTAAATGGGTTGAATTCATTGAGACTTTCCCTTATGTCATTAAACACAAGAAGGGAAAAGAAAATGTTATTGGTGATGCATTGTCTCGTCGCTATACTATGCTTTCACAACTTGACTTCAAAATATTTGGTTTGGAGACCATCAAAGATCAATATGTGCATGATGCTGATTTTAAAGATGTAATGCAGAATTGTAAAGAAGGAAGAATGTGGAACAAGTTTGTCGTTAACGATGGATTTGTGTTTCGTGCTAACAAGCTATGCATTCCAGCTAGCTCCGTTCGTCTTTTGTTGTTGCAGGAGGCGCATGGAGGAGGATTAATGGGACACTTTGGCGTGAAGAAGACGGAGGACGTACTTGCTACACATTTCTTTTGGCCAAAGATGAGACGGGATGTTGAGCGTTTTATTGCTCGATGCACTACATCTCAAAAAGCTAAGTCACGACTCAATCCTCATGGTTTATATATGCCTTTGCCTGTACCTAGTGTTCCTTGGGAGGATATATCTATGGACTTTGTTTTAGGTTTACCTCGAACAAAGAAGGGGAGGGATAGCATATTTGTTGTCGTGGATAGATTCTCGAAAATGGCACACTTTATACCATGTCATAAAAGCGATGATGCTGTTAATGTTGCTGATTTGTTCTTTCGTGAAATTATTCGCTTGCATGGTGTGCCAAATACTATTGTTTCAGATCGTGATACTAAATTTCTTAGCCACTTTTGGAGATGTTTATGGGCTAAGTTGGGGACTAAACTGCTTTTTAGTACTACTTGTCACCCCCAAACTGATGGACAAACTGAAGTAGTCAATAGAACGTTGTCTACTATG
>NW_021180330.1:0-719 GCF_002162155.2 Triticum dicoccoides | reverse complement strand
AATGCTTTTCAATTTCAGGGTCTTATAGCTCAAACTAATGAGTAAATGCATGAAAAATAACAACTGAAGTCAGAATGGGTTGAAAATTGATGATGTGGATTTGAATGGTGCAAAAAAATGAACACAGAAAAACCCTGGAGTTCAAATAAGTTCAAAAAAATGAAATCCCTTTGTAGCAGACGAGTTTCCGTATGAAACCCTGATACTTCGAAAGAGATTGTCCATTTTGTACATGAAGTGCATCCAGTTTTTGCTGTAACCCTCTCTACTTTCTTGCACATGCTATGTGGGTGAAATGATGATACCATACCAACTTTCAACCTTTTCAGAGTTCATTTGAAATGCTTTTCAGTTTCAGGGTCTTATAGCTCAAAATAATGAGTAAATGCATGAAAAATAACAAATGAAATCAGAAAGGGTTGAAAATTGATGATGTGGCTTTTAATGGTGCATTTTCAACATAGAAGAACTCTCGAGTTCAAATAAGTTCAAAAAAATGAAATCCCTTTGTAGCAAACGAGTTTCCGTATGAAACCCTGATACTTCGAAAGAGATTGTCCGTTTTGTACACGAAGTGCATCCAGTTTTTACCGTATCCCTCTCTACTTTTTTGCACATGCTATGTGGGTTAAATATGATACCATGCCAACTTTCAACCTTTTCAGAGTTCATTTGAAATGCTTTTCAATTTCAGGGTCTTATAGCTTAAAATAATGAGT
>NW_021180329.1:0-507 GCF_002162155.2 Triticum dicoccoides | reverse complement strand
AGGCCCAGAGGCCTGCAATTCAGAGGAGTTCAATGGAGATGGTGGGGCAGGGCTTATAAACAGGTCCTGTCGCTCCTCGACTAGCGAGGTGGGACTAAACATGCCACCACACCGCGGCTTTGGTAGGCGCAGGCCTTTGGTCCCGGTTGGTAGCACCAACCGGGACAAAAGGGGGGCATTGGTCCCGGTTGGCGCCACGAACCGGGACTAAAGCCTTTCGTATATAAGCCAGCCCTTAGCATTTTTTCAGATTTCATCGCCAGTTGCCGCCCGACGACGCCGACCCTCCTCGACACCGCCAGGCTGCGCCGCCCTTCCCCAAGCATGCACGCTCCCCCCCAGTGAGCTCCGCCGCCCCCAGTCAGCTCTGCCCCCTCTTCCCCTGCCCTACGCCGCTGCCCCTACACTGCGTTGCCGCCACCACGCGGCCCTGCGCGCCGCCGCCGCTGCCCCTGCCCCTGCGTGCTGCCGCCGCCGCCCCTACCCTGCGAGTTGCCGCCGCCACCG
>NW_021180328.1:0-889 GCF_002162155.2 Triticum dicoccoides | reverse complement strand
CCCACCCCTACGGTCAGCGCTGTCCACGGCCTCCAGTAGGCTACAAACACCAGAAACTACTTGCAACTCCTGGACAGAGAGCTAGGGTGAATAAGAAGTCGAGCGGGGTCATATTTCAGGGCCCAATGCATGGTAGTAGCTGATTCTTAAATCACACATACAGATCTCAGTGCTTAAGGTCGGCTTCAATGAAACAACCCACCATGTACTCCTACATGGCCTCTCATCGATACCTTTACCAAATCGTGTTCACCACACCACTCTTATTACCGACATAATCATTTCACTCTAGCCCATCACCCAGATGAACCAGACCTGACACGACTCTAAGCATAGCAGGCATAGCAAGGTAGGAACAAGACATACATATGGCTCAATCAACTCCTACACATGCTAGTGGGTTTCATCTAGTTACTGTGGCAATGACAGGTCATGCAGAGGAAGTGAGTTCAACTACCGTAGCACACAGCAGTTTGAAACGCGTTGTCTTAATGCAGTAAAAGAGAGCAGGAGCGAGAACATGGGATTGTATCGATATGATCAAATGGTTGGTTGCTTGCCTGATGGTTCGATGCACTGATACGGTTCTTCGTTAGGGTAATCACGATACTCCTCGGAGGCAGATCCTGCCGCAAAGAACACCGATACACAACCATCACCAAACAATGTGCAACAATATGATGTATGCATGAAACATAGCAATATGAGTGTGTTGGGCTAATGCAGCTAAGACCAGAAGGGTTTGAACCAATTTGAATCAAAGATTCAAATTTCAAACTCAAACATGGCCCTTTAAAGTGTTTTTCCTTGTTCTGCATTAAACATCAAGTTAACTTGTTTAATCATGCATGAAAATAGTACAGATGGATAGATTGGATTTTTCTGATCA
>NW_021180327.1:0-2157 GCF_002162155.2 Triticum dicoccoides | reverse complement strand
GCTGTTGTTGAACCATTGGATGTAGTAAGGATGTGGATGTGGTCTTGTGGTGAGAGAAAGCTTCTCCACCATCTCCATGCTAGCCAAGTTGTTGCAGCTCCCTCCGTCTATGATGACGCGCACAGAACGTTCCTTCACAACTCCCTTGGTATGGAACAAATTGTGCCTCTGATTTTGCTCAGCTTGTGTGATCTGCACACTCAAAACACGTTGAGCAACTAAACATTCATACCTGTCAGCGTCTTCAGGAGCCATGTATTGCGTCTCATGATCAGAATCATCTCCACCATGTTCGTCACGTGTAATAAGAGCCAAAGTCTCCTCATCATAGTCACTAGCAGACTCATATCCACCATCCGCGGTAGCAATCATCACACGCGGAGATTTGCATTCTCTCGCATAATGACCTCCTCCCTTACAACGACGACAAATAATATCACTTGTGTGCCCTGTTGATGCCATGGAAGAAGAAGAACGCTGTGCAGGCCCCGCAGGTGCGCTCTTGGCAGATAATGGTGGTTGTGCCTGTTTTCTTGTATCACGGCTGGAGGTGGCACCGGATGGAGGTGCTGGTGTAGTTGAAGTAGAAGATGCACGTGGTGTCCATGATGAACGTCGGCCTGCAGAAAAGTTAGTTCGCGCCAATGCTTGTCGATCCTGCACTTCACGTTCAGCTTTACAAGCAAGATGGAATAAACGAGTGATATTAGTATACTCCTTATAGTCTAGAATGGTCTAAATCTCTCTATTTAATCCACCCAGAAAACATGCAAGCATAGCTTCATTCTCCTCAACAATACCACATCTAATCATGCCAGTTTGTAATTCCTGATAATATTCTTCTACAGAATTTTTCCCTTGTCTTAAACGCTGCAATTTTTGAAGCAATTCACGTTGATAATATGGTGGAACCCAACGCGTACGCATAGCAGTTTTCAAAGCAGCCCAAGTAGTTGGAATAGGATATAATCTACAATGTTCAGACCACCATACACATGCAAAACTAGTGAAAGCACAAACAGCAGCAGCAACTCGTCTCTCCTCAGGATATTGTAAACATGTAAATCGTTGTTCAGTTTCTAACTCCCAAGTAAGATATATATCAGGAACATATCTACCCTCAAATGGTGGAATATTCAATTTCAGTTTAGGAATATGGACATCATCTCGTACCTGAGGTGGTGGTGCAGGCCTACCATTACGAATATATACCTGAGGTCGACCTGCTGGTGGTGGTACAGGTTGCTGCACGTAGTGCTGATTTTGATCAACATCATCCTCATAATCTCCCACATAATCATCCTCCGCATCAGCAGCAGGAGCCACAGAAGTATCAACAGCAGCACCAACAGTTTGGCCAAACGCAAGAGGAACACGGCTTGCTCGGCGAAGGTCTGTTTCATGACGTGGAGGTAGTCGTTGTTGTTGTTGTTGGAGAGGTGCGTTAGGTGCAGCGGGTGGTGGTGGTGGAAGACGCGCGAGCAATTCATTAAACTTGTTATCGAGCTTTGTTTCGAACGTCTTCTCAAGGCCAGTGATCTTCTCCATGGCCTCTTCAAAATTGTTCAGCACATCTTGCACCTGTTCAGTCATCATTTGCTGAAACTTATCATGAAGCTCCTTGTTCGATAAATTCTCCCAGTCACTCTCGTCGGCTTGTGATCCTGGCATGGTTAGCAGCAATAGAAATACACAAGAATATGATCCTACAGACTACTAACAAGTGGTGGTGGTGGGTGTCACAAATCCCTCAAGCAAAACTCAAATTCTTACCAGTTCTTACCCAGCAACAGGCGGTGATCGGCAACTGTTGTAGTCAAAACTCTCAAAGCTTGGATAGAGCGATTACCAGGGAGAGTCAAACGCACGACGTAGATGTATGTGGAGCTGGGAAGGCTTATAATATGGTAGCAAAAAGGGTCAGCAATAATCAATTCAGAGATGCAAAGTTGAATAAACGCTCAACGACGGTACTGTGCTGGTCCTAGGCTAGACTGTGCTAGAGACGCGAGCCTAGAACACCAACAAAATCACGGCGCGGCACGTAAACAAGGGAGGAGCACACTCTGAATTTTTTTTCTCTTTTTTTTGCACTTTTTTTTCCTCTTTTTTTTGCTCCGCAACAATTTTTTTTCGAAAAAGTCTACAAATGGTCTA
>NW_021180326.1:0-1860 GCF_002162155.2 Triticum dicoccoides | reverse complement strand
TTCAGCACATCTTGCACCTGTTCAGTCAGCATTTGCTGAAACTTATCATGAAGCTCCTTGTTCGATAAATTCTCCCAGTCAATCTCGTCGGCTTGTGATCCTGGCATGGTTAGCAGCAATAGAAACACACAAGAATATGATCCTACAGACTACGAACAAGTGGTGGTGGTGGGTGTCACAAATCCGTCAAGCAAATCTCAAATTCTTACCAGTTCTTACCCAGCAGCAGGCGGTGATCGGCAACCGTTGTAGTCAAAAACTCTCAAAGCTTGGATAGAGCGATTACCAGGGAGAGTCAAACGCACGACGTAGATGTATGTGGAGCTGGGAAGGCTTATAATATGGTAGCAAAAAGGGTCAGCAATAATCAATTCAGAGATGCAAAGTTGAATAAACGCTCAACGACGGTACTGTGCTGGTCCTAGGCTAGACTGTGCTAGAGACGCGAGCCTAGAACACCAACAAAATCACGGCGCGGCACGTAAACAAGGGAAAAGCACACTCTTTTTTTTTGCGCTCTTTTTTTTTGCGCTGCTTTTTTTTTTGCGAAAAATCACTATAATGGCGAGTGTCTCAAAACTCTTCTTAGCTCAAACTGACAGGATGGGCACCAAATTTTTTCGAGCAATTTTTTTTTTGACTGCCCGGACCCAAAAACTGGAAACTGGTCAAAAAAAACTTCCTATAATGGCACCTGTCTCAAAACACTCAGAAACACCTAAAAATAGGATAGCCAGAATTTTTTTCGAAAAATGCGTTTTCGAAAAATTTTGGGCCTAAACGGAGCGTGGCTACCCGACTCTTTTTTTTTCCGAAACCTACTCCGGCAAGGAAACACGAATCGGAATCTAGATGGATCTCGAAAACAACCCTAATAAGCAAGGAACTCGGATTGGTGGTGGATATATGGTGGTGGTATATGGCAGCGGTGGTGGTAGCGGTGGTAGTATATGGATATGGATCGGTGGTGGTATATGGACACGGATTGGTGGTGGTATATGGATACGGATTTGGTGCGGTGGTGGTAGATGGCAGGGGCGATGATGATGGTGCGGCGGCAGCGTGACAACTTATGACCAGAACTCGAAACTCTAAAAGACTAGACTCTAAGACCAGCAACTAGACACGACGATGCAACCGCAAATTCAACAAAGCAAAACCCTAAAAAGATTATGCAAGGCTCAGATTGGTTTGGATATGATGAACTAACCCTAATTTTTTTTGTGGCTTTTTCGTGGACTATAGGTATGAAGAACAGACTCGATCTAAACTACGAAAAACTGTAAAATCTCACCGAGCAACCTGGAAATCTGATACCACTTGATAAAGGCGAGGGTCCCGATCTTTCGACGAGATGATGGATATTGCTTTGGTGGAAGTCGACTTTGACGATCCGACTACGAACGTGCGAGGACGTCGCGCCTTAGCAATCGCTAAACCAACTCCGAGAGGTTATTGACCACGCCGGAGCACGATCAACCTGACCACGAGGGTCTGTTTCCTGCGAGCAAACGAAGAACAAGCAAGAAACTAAGATTGCAATCTGGATATTGCGAATATAAGATGAAAGCTTTATTGATCAAGGTGGGGTTCTGTGACGCCTTTGTCTGGTCGTTGAACACAAACGAAGTACGCGAAGTTGCAGCTATGGCGAACTTTTAATCTAAACAAAACCCAAAGTCTAAACGATGCCCTAAGGGCTGTATATATGGAGGAAGAGG
Source organism: Triticum dicoccoides (assembly GCF_002162155.2). Taxonomy (NCBI): domain Eukaryota; kingdom Viridiplantae; phylum Streptophyta; class Magnoliopsida; order Poales; family Poaceae; genus Triticum; species Triticum dicoccoides. The sequence goes on along the minus strand of NW_021180326.1, from coordinate 139 downwards.
GGGGGAATTTCGTGGCCCTTGGTGGAGGGCTCCGAAATCAACCCTATCTCTTGTTTCCCCACACATACGGACTCTAAAAATAGCCTATACTTATGTATTTCGAAATTACATGGGCCTGGCCCAATAATAAGGTGACGCA
>NW_021180325.1:0-966 GCF_002162155.2 Triticum dicoccoides | reverse complement strand
TAATGGTTGTTCGATTTATATGAGAGATATGTTTTATGGTCATGCTCCGATGGTCAATGGTTTATTCTTAATGAATCTCGAGCGTAATATTACACATGTTCATAGTGTAGATGCCAAAAGATTTAAAGTTGATAACGATAGTCCCACATACTTGTGGCACTGCCGCCTTGGTCACATTGGTGTCAAGCGCATGAAGAAGCTCCATGCCGATGGACTTTTAGAGTCTCTTGATTATGAATCGTTTGACACGTGCAAACCATGCCTCTTGGGCAAAATGACCAAGACTCCGTTCTCCGGAACAATGGAGCGAGCAACCAACTTGTTGGAAATCATACATACCGATGTGTGCGGTCCAATGAGCGTTGAGGCTCGCGGAGGATATCGTTATGTTCTCACTCTCACAGATGACTTGAGTAGATATGGGTATGTCTACTTAATGAAACACAAGTCTGAGACCTTTTAAAAGTTCAAGGAATTTCAGAATGAGGTGGAGAATCAACGTGACCGAAAGATAAAATTCTTACGATCAGATCATGGAGGAGAATACTTAAGTCACGAATTTGGTACACACTTAAGGAAATGTGGAATCGTTTCACAGCTCACGCCGCCTGGAACACCTCAGCGAAACGGTGTGTCCGAACGTCGTAATCGCACTCTATTGGATATGGTGCGGTCTATGATGTCTCTTACCGATTTACCGCTATCATTTTGGGGATACGCTCTAGAGACAGCTACATTCACTTTAAATAGGGCACCGTCTAAATCCGTTGAGACGACACCGTATGAATTATGGTTTGGAAAGAAACCTAAGCTGTCGTTTCTGAAAGTTTGGGGATGCGATGCTTATGTCAAGAAACTTCAACCTGAAAAGCTCGAACCCAAGTCGGAAAAATGCGTATTCATAGGATACCCTAAGGAAACTGTAGGGTATACCTTCTACTTAAGATCCGAAGGCAAGATCTTTGT
>NW_021180324.1:0-1904 GCF_002162155.2 Triticum dicoccoides | reverse complement strand
TCTTGATCCAGCAAGGAGGAAGGAGAGGTTGAGGAAGGCAGCTCCAAGGGCAGCACGACGGCGTGGTGCAGTTGGTGCAGCAGTATTCCGACAGAGCTTCGCCGAGCACGTACGGAGGAGGAGAGGTGTTGGGGAGGGGAGGGGCTGCGCCTTTAGTTGTGGTGTGTTGCAGCCCTCCCCTCACCCCTTTATATATAGGGGAAGGGGCAAGGGGGCCGGCCCTCTAGGGGAAACCCTAGAGGGGGCGGCGGCCAAAGGGTGGGGGGCTTGCCCCCCAAGCAAGGGGGGTGCGCCCCCTTTAGGGTTTCCCCCCCAACCCTAGGCGCATGGGGCCAAGGGGGGGGGGGGCGCCAAGCCCACTAGGGGCTGGCTGCTATCCCTACGCAGCCCAAGTGGCCCCCCGAGAGGGGCGGTCCCTCCCGGTGGACCCCCGGAACCTCTCCGGTGGTCCCGGTACAATATCGGTATGACCCCGAAACTTTCCGGTGCCCGTTTAACAACTTCCCATATATAAAACTTTACCTCCGGACCATTCCGGAACTCCTCGTGACGTCCGGGATCTCATCCAGGACTCCGAACAACATTCAGTAATCACGTACTTGTCTTCCTGATAACCCTAGCGTCACCGAACCTTAAGTGTGTAGACCCTATGGGTTCGGGAGACATGCAGACATGACCGAGACTCTCCGGTCAATAACCAACAGCGGGATCTGGATACCCATGTTGGCTCCCACATGCTCCTCGATGATGTCATCAGATGAACCACGATGTCGAGGATTCGATCAAACCCCGTATACAATTCCCTTTGTCAATCGGTACGTTACTTGCCCAAGACCCGATCGTCGGTATCCCAATACGTTGTTCAGTCTTGTTACCGGCAAGTCACTTTACTCGTACCGTAATGCATGATCCCGTGACCAAACACTTGGTCACCTTGAGCTCATTATGATGATGCATTACCGAGTGGGCCCAGAGATACCTCTCCGTCATACGGAGTGACAAATCCCAGTCTCGATCCGTGTCAACCCAATAGACACTTTCGGAGATACCTGTAATGCACCTTTATAGTCACCCAGTTACGTTGTGACGTTTGGTACACCCAAAGCACTCCTACGGTATCCGGGAGTTACACGATCTCATGGTCGAAGGAAGAGATACTTGACATTGGAAAAGCTCTAGCAAACGAACTAACCGACCTTTGTGCTATGCTTAAGATTGGGTCTTATCCATCACATCATTCTCCTAATGATGTGATCCCGTTATCAACGACATCCAATGTCCATAGCCAGGAAAACATGACTATCTATTGATCACAACGAGCTAGTCAACTAGAGGCTCACTAGGGACATATTGAGGTCTATGTATTCACACGTGTATTACGATTTCCGGATAATACAATTATAGCATGAATAAAAGACTATTATCATGAACAAAGAAATATAATAATAATACTTTTATTATTGCCTCTAGGGCATATTTCCAACAGTCTCCCACTTGCACTAGAGTCAATAATCTAGTTACATTGTGATGAATCGAACACCCATAGAGTTCTGGTGTTGATCATGTTTCGCTCGCGAGAGAGGTTTAGTCAATGGATCTGCGACATTCAGATCCGTATGTACTTTGCAAATTTCTATGTCTCCATCTTGAACATTTTCACGGATGGAGTTGAAACGACGCTTGATGTGCCTGGTCTTCTTGTGAAATCTGGGCTCCTTCGCAAGGGCAATAGCTCCAGTATTGTCACAGAAAAGTTTGATCGGCCCCGACGCATTGGGTATGACTCCTAGGTCGGTGATGAACTCCTTCACCCAAATAGCTTCATGCGCTGCCTTCGAGGCTGCCATGTACTCCGCTTCACATGTAGATCCCGCCACGACGCTCTGCTTGCAGCTGCACCAGCT
>NW_021180323.1:0-913 GCF_002162155.2 Triticum dicoccoides | reverse complement strand
GATTCTACATTCTCACTACCATTACAACCGTTCCCTAACAATGGATAATGTCCTATACTACTTACTCTCCCGCTCAATCACGGAGACGAGTTTTCCACGGTTTCCACCCCTCCCTCCATACCGCAGCAACACGAGTTTTTTCCACCCCTTTCAGAAAGCGCTCTTCGCGCCACAAAGCCGCCCCAAGACGCGCGAGCAATGAGCATCGAGCTTAAACATATCGCAAACGTCAAAAATAATATAACGGGATTAATATATATCGCGCACGTGCGATATGTTTGTCACAAGGCGCAAAAAATAATTATAAAAGGAATGCAACACGAGGACTTCCCAGGAGGTCACCCATCCTAGTACTACTCTTGCCCAAGCACGCTTAACTTCGGAGTTCTGATGGGATCCGGTGCTTTAGTGCTGGTATGATCGCATCCGACATGTTTCCCCGTCTTCGTCCCTTATGGTTGCCACTCCCAGGTCCGCTCCAAAGACGATTCTACATTCTCACTACCATTACAACCGTTCCCTAACAATGGATAATGTCCTATACTACTTACTCTCCCGCTCAATCACGGAGACGAGTTTTCCACGGTTTCCACCCCTCCCTCCATACCGCAGCAACACGAGTTTTTTCCACCCCTTTCAGAAAGCGCTCTTCGCGCCACAAAGCCGCCCCAAGACGCGCGAGCAATGAGCATCGAGCTTAAACATATCGCAAACGTCAAAAATAATATAACGGGATTAATATATATCGCGCACGTGCGATATGTTTGTCACAAGGCGCAAAAAATAATTATAAAAGGAATGCAACACAAGGACTTCCCAGGAGGTCACCCATCCTAGTACTACTCTCGCCCAAGCACGCTTAACTTCGGAGTTCTGATGGGATCCGGTGCTTTAGTGCTGGTATGATCGCATC
>NW_021180322.1:0-3648 GCF_002162155.2 Triticum dicoccoides | reverse complement strand
TGATGCATCAACCTGTGATCAGCCGGCCGTACTTTGTGGCGTATAGGCCATGTCATCCTCCGCCCCAAAGCAACCAGTGGCAGGGCCTACAACTGCTGAAGACGCACCACCGGTTCAGATGCTGGCCGCTGAAGCAGCGGGGGGAGACCCAACTGCAGCACATGCTCAACAGACCAACCTGGTGGAACGGACTGCTAAGCAGTCTGATGCTTCGGAACTGCCTGCTAAGCAGTCTGTTTGTCCAGAACCGACCGCTCATCAGTTCGTCGGTCCGCAATCGCATGATCAGCATACCAATGCGTCTGCACTTCCTGCTCAACAAACCAACGCGTTGGCACGACCTCCTCAGCACACCGACAAGTTGGCACCACCTGCGCAGAAACCCAACATAGCTTCAAAGCATGGTCAGCAGTCCGATGCCTCTGCTCCTACAGCCCAGCAGTCCATCACAATAGCACCACCCGCTCAGCGGTCCGGCAATAAACCATCTGCTAAGCAGTCCTTCCAAGCTTCACCGTCTGCTCGACAGTCTACCTTGCATGCAACCAGACGTTCTGCCAGAAATGCTTCAAGTACCAAGAAGGAAGTGGCCAAAAAGGCTACACCCCCGAGGAAGCGCGGCGGGAAAGTGAAGAGGAAAGAAAATGATTGCCTCTTACTTAAAGCACTGATCGCCCAGAACAAAATTAATAGCAGCTTGTTCGAATCAAGGAGTAATAATATTTCTGACGCCATGGATGATGAAGAAGTACATTTGTGGCTTGCTAAAAGTAAAGCAGACGTACTTGAAGCATGCAATTACGTCCATTGCCAGCCATTTCTTGTTGGCGAATACTTTGATGAGTGCAGCTCCAGTTGTCGTGAGTTACATGAATATTGCTTGGATCTCATGTCAGCAGGTCAGTGATACGTCTCCAACGTATCTATAATTTTTGATTGTTCCATGCTATATTATATTCTGTTTTGGACATTATTGGGCTTTATTATACACTTTTATATTATTTTTGGGACCAACCTATTAACCAGAGACCCAGCCCAGAATTGCTATTTTTTTGCCTATTTTCTTGTTTCGCAAAAAAAGAATATCGAACGGAGTCCAAACGAAATGAAACCTTCGGGAACGTGATTTTCGAAACGAATGTGATCCAGAGGACTTGGACCCTACATCAAGACATCAACCAGGAGGCCACGAGGTAGGGGGCGCGCCCTCCACTCTCGTGGGCCCCCTGTTGCTCCACCGACGTAAACCTTTCTCCTATATATACCTACGTACCCCCAAACTACCAGATACGGAGCCAAAACCCTAATTCCACCGCCGTAACTTTCTGTATCCACGAGATCCCATCTTGGGGCCTTTTCCAGAGCTCCGCCGGAGGGGGCATCGATCACGGAGGGCTTCCACATCAACACCATAGCCTCTCCGATGAAGTGTGAGTAGTTTACCTCAGACCTTCGGGTCCATAGTTATTAGCTAGATGGCTTCTTCTCTCTTTTTGGATCTCAATAAAAAGTTCTCCCCCTGTCTTGGGGAGATCTATTCGATGTAATCTTCTTTTGTGGTGTGTTTGTTGAGACCGATGAATTGTGGGTTTATGATCAAGTTTATCTATGAACAATATTTGAATCTTCTCTGAATTCTTTTATGTATGATTGGTTATCTTTGCAAGTCTCTTTGAATTATCAGTTTGGTTTGGCCTACTACATTGATCTTTCTTGCAATGGGAGAAGTGCTTAGCTTTGGGTTCAATCTTGCGGTGTCCTTTCCCAGTGACAGTAGGGGCAGCAAGGCACGTATTGTATTGTTGCCATCGAGGATAACAAGATGGGGTTTATTTCATATTGCATGAGTTTATCCCTCTACATCATGTCATCTTGCTTAAAGCGTTACTCTGTTCTTATGAACTTAATACTCTAGATGCATGCTGGATAGCGGTTGATGTGTGGAGTAATAGTAGTAGATGCAGGCATGATTCGGTCTACCTGTCTCGGACGTGATGCCTATATACATGATCATACCTAGATATTCTCACAATTATGCTCAATTCTGTCAATTGCTCAACAGTAATTTGTTTACCCACCGTGAATACTTATGCTCTTGAGAGAAGCCACTAGTGAAACCTATGGCCCCCGGGTCTATCTTCCATCATATTAATCTTCCAATACTTAGTTATTTCCCTTGCCATTTATTTTACTTTGCATCTTTATCATAAAAATACCAAAAATATTATCTTATCATATCTATCAGATCTCACTCTCGTAAGTGACCGTGTAGGGATTGAAAACCCCTTACCGTGTTGGTTGTGAGGATTTATTTGTTTGTATAGGTGCGAGGGACTCATGCGTGGCCTCCTACTGGATTTATACCTTGGTTCTCAAAAACTGAGGGAAATACTTACGCTACTTTGCTGCATCACCCTTTCCTCTTCAAGGGAAAACCAACGCAAGTGCTCAAGAGGTAGCAAGAAGGATTTCTGGCGCCGTTGCCGGGAAGGTCTATGCAAAAGTAAACACACCAAGTACCCATCACAAACCCTCATCTCCCTCATTACATTATTTGCCATTTGCCTCTCGTTTTCCTCTCCCCCACTTCACCCTTGCCGTTTTATTCTCCCTCTCTCTCCATCCTCCATCTCTTTCTCTATTTGCCTCCTTTTGCTCGTCTCTTGTTTGCTCGTGTGTTGGATTGATTTCTTGTCATTATGGCTAGTCCCCTTTCTTCTCCGTTGTCTCCCAAAAATGAAGTTCTTAATTTTAAGCAAAGGGAAGGAGAAAACCTAAAAGACGCTTGGTATAGAATTTGCAATGCTCAAAATAGATCTACCAGGAAGCAATCTACTTCTATTCTTCTTTGCAATTTTTCTATAGGTGCTATTCCTTGGCACAGATATGTCCTTGATACCATTACCGGAGGGAACTTCTTGGGTAGCCACACTTTTGATTCAAATAATGCTATGATAGATTTATTTGGCTCACCCCCTCTTTTGGTTAATGGAACTATGTTAACTTTGGAGCATGTAATGCAAAACTTGAAATTGTTGAAAATAAAGTTGCTACTGTTGAGTTAATTGAAAATTTCGATAAAAAGAACCACAACCAAATTACCCAACATGGATCTAAAGTAGGAGTAACTTTGAAAAATATTAAAGAGAAGGAACCTATAGTTAATGAAAGAATAAATCATGATTCCACTAGAATCAATAAACTTGAGGGAATCATTACCAACTTGGGAACCACTTTTTCTGCCGTAAAGAATACTCCAAGTCCTCCAACTAAAATTGCCAAGCTTATGTATGTTCCTAAAAATAAAGGTGAATCCTCTAGCAAAGAAACAGCGGATCTCAAATCTATAAGTATTCATCCAAATCTTTTTGCTATCATTAAGGAACCATTTGCTACTAATGATTTTTTCAATCTTGTGCCTAGAAGTTTGATTATTTATAAAAGGAAATAAATTCCTAAAGGTGATAGATGTCTCATTAAAGAATGACCAACTAAAGATACCTAGATCTATCCTCGCTTTTAAGCCTAGCTAGGGGCGTTAAACGATAGCGCTTGTTGGGAGGCAACCCAATTTTATTTTTATTCCTTGATTTTTGCTCCTGTTTAGTAATAAATAATTTATCTAGCCTCTGTTTTGGTTGTTTTTTT
>NW_021180321.1:0-3648 GCF_002162155.2 Triticum dicoccoides | reverse complement strand
TGATGCATCAACCTGTGATCAGCCGGCCGTACTTTGTGGCGTATAGGCCATGTCATCCTCCGCCCCAAAGCAACCAGTGGCAGGGCCTACAACTGCTGAAGACGCACCACCGGTTCAGATGCTGGCCGCTGAAGCAGCGGGGGGAGACCCAACTGCAGCACATGCTCAACAGACCAACCTGGTGGAACGGACTGCTAAGCAGTCTGATGCTTCGGAACTGCCTGCTAAGCAGTCTGTTTGTCCAGAACCGACCGCTCATCAGTTCGTCGGTCCGCAATCGCATGATCAGCATACCAATGCGTCTGCACTTCCTGCTCAACAAACCAACGCGTTGGCACGACCTCCTCAGCACACCGACAAGTTGGCACCACCTGCGCAGAAACCCAACATAGCTTCAAAGCATGGTCAGCAGTCCGATGCCTCTGCTCCTACAGCCCAGCAGTCCATCACAATAGCACCACCCGCTCAGCGGTCCGGCAATAAACCATCTGCTAAGCAGTCCTTCCAAGCTTCACCGTCTGCTCGACAGTCTACCTTGCATGCAACCAGACGTTCTGCCAGAAATGCTTCAAGTACCAAGAAGGAAGTGGCCAAAAAGGCTACACCCCCGAGGAAGCGCGGCGGGAAAGTGAAGAGGAAAGAAAATGATTGCCTCTTACTTAAAGCACTGATCGCCCAGAACAAAATTAATAGCAGCTTGTTCGAATCAAGGAGTAATAATATTTCTGACGCCATGGATGATGAAGAAGTACATTTGTGGCTTGCTAAAAGTAAAGCAGACGTACTTGAAGCATGCAATTACGTCCATTGCCAGCCATTTCTTGTTGGCGAATACTTTGATGAGTGCAGCTCCAGTTGTCGTGAGTTACATGAATATTGCTTGGATCTCATGTCAGCAGGTCAGTGATACGTCTCCAACGTATCTATAATTTTTGATTGTTCCATGCTATATTATATTCTGTTTTGGACATTATTGGGCTTTATTATACACTTTTATATTATTTTTGGGACCAACCTATTAACCAGAGACCCAGCCCAGAATTGCTATTTTTTTGCCTATTTTCTTGTTTCGCAAAAAAAGAATATCGAACGGAGTCCAAACGAAATGAAACCTTCGGGAACGTGATTTTCGAAACGAATGTGATCCAGAGGACTTGGACCCTACATCAAGACATCAACCAGGAGGCCACGAGGTAGGGGGCGCGCCCTCCACTCTCGTGGGCCCCCTGTTGCTCCACCGACGTAAACCTTTCTCCTATATATACCTACGTACCCCCAAACTACCAGATACGGAGCCAAAACCCTAATTCCACCGCCGTAACTTTCTGTATCCACGAGATCCCATCTTGGGGCCTTTTCCAGAGCTCCGCCGGAGGGGGCATCGATCACGGAGGGCTTCCACATCAACACCATAGCCTCTCCGATGAAGTGTGAGTAGTTTACCTCAGACCTTCGGGTCCATAGTTATTAGCTAGATGGCTTCTTCTCTCTTTTTGGATCTCAATAAAAAGTTCTCCCCCTGTCTTGGGGAGATCTATTCGATGTAATCTTCTTTTGTGGTGTGTTTGTTGAGACCGATGAATTGTGGGTTTATGATCAAGTTTATCTATGAACAATATTTGAATCTTCTCTGAATTCTTTTATGTATGATTGGTTATCTTTGCAAGTCTCTTCGAATTATCAGTTTGGTTTGGCCTACTACATTGATCTTTCTTGCAATGGGAGAAGTGCTTAGCTTTGGGTTCAATCTTGCGGTGTCCTTTCCCAGTGACAGTAGGGGCAGCAAGGCACGTATTGTATTGTTGCCATCGAGGATAACAAGATGGGGTTTATTTCATATTGCATGAGTTTATCCCTCTACATCATGTCATCTTGCTTAAAGCGTTACTCTGTTCTTATGAACTTAATACTCTAGATGCATGCTGGATAGCGGTTGATGTGTGGAGTAATAGTAGTAGATGCAGGCATGAGTCGGTCTACTTGTCTCGGACGTGATGCCTATATACATGATCATACCTAGATATTCTCACAATTATGCTCAATTCTGTCAATTGCTCAACAGTAATTTGTTTACCCACCGTGAATACTTATGCTCTTGAGAGAAGCCACTAGTGAAACCTATGGCCCCCGGGTCTATCTTCCATCATATTAATCTTCCAATACTTAGTTATTTCCCTTGCCATTTATGTTACTTTGCATCTTTATCATAAAAATACCAAAAATATTATCTTATCATATCTATCAGATCTCACTCTCGTAAGTGACCGTGTAGGGATTGAAAACCCCTTACCGTGTTGGTTGTGAGGATTTATTTGTTTGTATAGGTGCGAGGGACTCATGCGTGGCCTCCTACTGGATTTATACCTTGGTTCTCAAAAACTGAGGGAAATACTTACGCTACTTTGCTGCATCACCCTTTCCTCTTCAAGGGAAAACCAACGCAAGTGCTCAAGAGGTAGCAAGAAGGATTTCTGGCGCCGTTGCCGGGAAGGTCTATGCAAAAGTAAACACACCAAGTACCCATCACAAACCCTCATCTCCCTCATTACATTATTTGCCATTTGCCTCTCGTTTTCCTCTCCCCCACTTCACCCTTGCCGTTTTATTCTCCCTCTCTCTCCATCCTCCATCTCTTTCTCTATTTGCCTCCTTTTGCTCGTCTCTTGTTTGCTCGTGTGTTGGATTGATTTCTTGTCATTATGGCTAGTCCCCTTTCTTCTCCGTTGTCTCCCAAAAATGAAGTTCTTAATTTTAAGCAAAGGGAAGGAGAAAACCTAAAAGACGCTTGGTATAGAATTTGCAATGCTCAAAATAGATCTACCAGGAAGCAATCTACTTCTATTCTTCTTTGCAATTTTTCTATAGGTGCTATTCCTTGGCACAGATATGTCCTTGATACCATTACCGGAGGGAACTTCTTGGGTAGCCACACTTTTGATTCAAATAATGCTATGATAGATTTATTTGGCTCACCCCCTCTTTTGGTTAATGGAACTATGTTAACTTTGGAGCATGTAATGCAAAACTTGAAATTGTTGAAAATAAAGTTGCTACTGTTGAGTTAATTGAAAATTTCGATAAAAAGAACCACAACCAAATTACCCAACATGGATCTAAAGTAGGAGTAACTTTGAAAAATATTAAAGAGAAGGAACCTATAGTTAATGAAAGAATAAATCATGATTCCACTAGAATCAATAAACTTGAGGGAATCATTACCAACTTGGGAACCACTTTTTCTGCCGTAAAGAATACTCCAAGTCCTCCAACTAAAATTGCCAAGCTTATGTATGTTCCTAAAAATAAAGGTGAATCCTCTAGCAAAGAAACAGCGGATCTCAAATCTATAAGTATTCATCCAAATCTTTTTGCTATCATTAAGGAACCATTTGCTACTAATGATTTTTTCAATCTTGTGCCTAGAAGTTTGATTATTTATAAAAGGAAATAAATTCCTAAAGGTGATAGATGTCTCATTAAAGAATGACCAACTAAAGATACCTAGATCTATCCTCGCTTTTAAGCCTAGCTAGGGGCGTTAAACGATAGCGCTTGTTGGGAGGCAACCCAATTTTATTTTTATTCCTTGATTTTTGCTCCTGTTTAGTAATAAATAATTTATCTAGCCTCTGTTTTGGTTGTTTTTTT
>NW_021180320.1:0-1244 GCF_002162155.2 Triticum dicoccoides | reverse complement strand
GAAACTAATCTAGGATTAATTAGCAGGTGGGGCCCTGCTGTCAGTGTCACAGGGTTAATTAGCAGGGTCAAATCCCGGGTCAGTGGGGTCAAACCCACCGGCGACATGACGCCGGCGAGGCCCGAGACGGCGGCGCGAGCCGGAAACGCGCTACAGGGCACGGGCGAGGCTGTGCTTGGGCTCGTTGGAGAGCCCTTGCTGGTGCGCATCGAATGGTGGTGGTGGCCGTGCCTGTGGTGGCCGGTACCGACGACGGCGAGCTCGTGAGCGGCGGCCGGAGTTCGGCCAACGGCGGGTTAGGCGATGCAGGGCGCTAGGGGAGGCGTTGGTGCGTGCTACGTGCTCCTGGTGAGGTGTGGAGCACGATGGTGTGCCCGGCTTCGAGCCACAGTGGCTCTGGCCACGACGGCGACGAGGCACGGCGGCGGCGAGCTTCGACCGTGGTGGAAGATGGAGCTAGGGGACGAAATCAGGTGCGGGGAGTGAGGGGAAGAGAAGAGGAGCTCACGGGGAGTCGGACGAGATGCTGAGTGGGCTCGGGGACGCCTCTGCAACGGCGAATTGACGACGGCGATCTCCGGGCACCGGAGATGAAGACGACGACGCTCCGGTCGACTGCGGCCTCCTCTGGTCGCGTGCGTCGCGTGTGTAGCTCCACGGGGTCAGGGCGGAACTCAGGAATGCATAGAGGGAGCGAGGGGGTGGCTGGTGGCCGCGGCGAACGGCGTCGGTGGCGACGGGCTCCGCTCGGGCAGAGAGGGAGAGGGAGCAGAGGGGGATAGGGACGGAGGGAGAGACGCGGGAGAGTGAGGGAGGGTCGAGGGAGCCGCGTGGCGTCTCCAGGGAGTAGCGGAGGCAAGCAGGGAGGCAGGAGGTGGCCTGGGCGTGTGCCCGCGCGCTCCGGCCACGCGCCTGCGCCTACTGGCGCGAGGAGGAAGGCGACAAGGGGGGGGGAGAAGTGGTGGGCTGGGCCGCTGCTGGCTGCACAGTGTTGGGCCAGGTAAGTGGCGCCAGGTAAGTCCTTCTGCTCTCTTTCTTTTACTTTTTTTCTATTTTCTGTAGTTTGTTTTGATTTAGTTTAGCAACTAAATCATTTAAATAAATTCTGTAGATTTTTATGTGGCTTGCTAAAATATATACAAAGCCACTCACAAACTTCCAGAATTATTGGAGTCATATTTAATATATATTAAATATAAATCCAAAGCAAATAGTTATTGGATTAATTCAAATGGCCAAAATAA
>NW_021180319.1:0-869 GCF_002162155.2 Triticum dicoccoides | reverse complement strand
AACAACGTATGTTGTTATGCGGTTTGACCGATAAAGATCTTCGTAGAATATGTAGGAACCAATATGGGCATCCAGGTCCCGCTATTGGTTATTGACCAGAGATGTGTCTCAGTCATGTCTACATCGTTCTCGAACCGTAGGGTCCGCACGCTTAAGGTTTCGATGACAGTTATATTATGAGTTTATGTATTTTGATGTACCGAAGGTTGTTCGGAGTCCCGGATATGATTACGGACATGACGAGGAGTCTCGAAATGGTCGAGACATAAAGATTGATATATTGGACGGATATATTTGGACACCGGAAAGGTTCCGGAGAAGTTTGGAGCCCCGGAAGGTTACCGGAACCCCCCGGGAGGTATATGGGCCTTATTGGGCCCATGTAGGAGGAAGAGAGAAGGAGCAAGGGAAGGGAGCGCGCCCCCCCAAGCCCAATCCGAATTGGGGAGGGGGGCCGGCCCCCCCCTTTCCTTTCTCCTTTCCCCTCTTCCTATTACTACTACTAGTACTACTTCCTAATACTAGTACTCTTTCCTTCCCCCTCCAAATAAGATAAGGAAAAGAGAGGGAAACCTACTTGGAGTAGGTTTCCCCCTCCTCATGGCGCGCCCCCCCTAGGGCCGGCCACCTCCTCCCTCCCTCCTTTATATACGGGGGTAGGGGGGCACCCTAGAACACACAAGTTGATCATTGATCGTTCCTTAGCCGTGTGCGGTGCCCCCCTCCACGATATTACACCTCGGTCATATTGTAGCGGTGCTTAGGCGAAGCCCTGCAACAGGAGAACATCAAGATCGTCACCACGCCGTCGTGCTGACGGAACTCCCCCTCGGCGCCTCTGCTGGATCGGAGATCGAGGGTGCGTCATC
>NW_021180318.1:0-1138 GCF_002162155.2 Triticum dicoccoides | reverse complement strand
TCATTTTAGAGCTAAGTAAGTTTATTATGTCATTTTGGAGCTAGCTAAGCATGTGAAGTCATTTAGGAGCTAAACTGTGTCATTTCTTAAGCATATTATGTCATTTTAGAGCTAGTTAAGCATATTAAGTCATTTTGGAGGAAAAGATGCTAAGTATAGGTCATTTTAGAGCTATCCTAGGTTAAATAGGTCATTTTGAAGCTAGCTAAGCATATTAATTCATTTTGGAGGAAAAAAATGCTAAGTATAGGTCATTTTAGACCTATCCTAGGTTAAATAGGTCATTTTGGAGCTAATTAAGCTTATTATGTAATTTTTGAGCTAGCTAAGCACATTGAGTCATTTTGGAGGAAACAATGCTAAGTATAGGTCATTTTAGAGCTATCCTAGGTTAAATAGGTCATTTTAGAGCTATGTTAGGTTATTATGTCATTTTGGAGCTAGCTAAGCATGTGAAGTCATTTAGGAGCTAAACTATGTCATTTCTTAAGCATATTATGTCATTCTAGAGCTAGTTAAGCAGATTAAGTAATTTTGGAGGAAAAGATGCTAAGTATAGGTCATTTTAGAGCTATCCTAGGTTAAATGTGTCATTTTAGAGCTAAGTAAGCTTATTATGTCATTTTGGAGCTAGCTAAGCATGTGAAGTCATTTAGGAGCTAAACTGTGTCATTTCTTAAGCATATTATGTCATTTTAGAGCTAGTTAAGCATATTAAGTCATTTTGGAGGAAAAGATGCTAAGTATAGGTCATTTTAGAGCTATCCTAGGTTAAATCGGTCATGTTGAAGCTAGCTAAGCATATTAAGTCATTTTGGAGGAAAAAAATGCTAAGTATAGGTCATTTTAGACCTATCCTAGGTTAAATAGGTCATTTTGGAGCTAATTAAGCTTATTATGTAATTTTTGAGCTAGCTAAGCACATTGAGTCATTTTGGAGGAAACAATGCTAAGTATAGGTCATTTTAGAGCTATCCTAGGTTAAATAGGTCATTTTAGAGCTAAGTTAGGTTATTATGTCATTTCGGAGCTAACTAAGCATATGAAGTCATTTAGGACCTAAAATATGTCATTTCTTAAGCATATTATATCATTTTAGAGCTAGCTAAGCATATTAAGTCATTTTGGAGGAAAAGCT
>NW_021180317.1:0-1026 GCF_002162155.2 Triticum dicoccoides | reverse complement strand
AAAGGATTGATAAGACAATAGGTCCAGCAACTGATCACAAGGACCAATCGATGAAGATATCATCTTTCTTCAGCACACCCTACACAAGAATATCCCTTTGGAACGAACTAAGTCAGGCAAGCTTTTATCTTCCAACTCTCCAAGTTGTTGTCTAGCTTAACCAACTAGCTCAGGGATATCTAACACCGATTTTTGGAGAGAAGGTGGTTCACAAGAACCCAACTTGATCACGAGATCAACATAGCGGTCAGGCGACAACCTGGTGATACTTCCGAGAAGAAATTTGGACTATCATGAACCACCGGTATGTTACTAAGCTCGAGAACAATCTTACTTTTCAGGGCAAGACGATATGATCAAATAAGCAAGGATTGGCACTATCCTAACTCACTGATCGGAGAGTGCACCAGAAATAAGGACTAGGTAGCACAATCAACCTTAGGGTGACGATTCAATAATCAACACGCTAAGAATGAGGTTATCATCCATTTAACTACCAAGCAATGGAGTTGCTAGCAGTATTGATTTCACACGCTATGATTCATTTGTCGGCATTCCGGTTACAATAACACGGAAACCAAGAAATTATCAATGATGATTAGAAGTATTACTGCGTCAAGAATTCATAAGATGGTGTGCAATTCCCATGATATTCCTGATATAAAGATGGTAATACTTCAAGGTAGAACAGACCAGAAGCTGGATTGGCATTTTGATCTGCGGAATACAATTGCTTTGACCCAATCCTAGATATGGATGAGATTCTGGAGTTTGTTTCTCCTATTCATTCTGAAATAGAATGGCTTGGCGGACCACAAGGGTAATAGGCATCGACGAACGAATGCACGCATACTCTTGACTATCAATTGATAGGCGAGGGTCGGAAACAACTAAGATGGGACAACTCAAAAGAACATATGATTTTCTGAGTTGTGGATGCATGGATTAGCATGTCGAACGAAGTTCAACATATTTCTTCCGGATAACCCATGCAGAAAGGTAGAACTGGCAGAGCCACAATATATA
>NW_021180316.1:0-1280 GCF_002162155.2 Triticum dicoccoides | reverse complement strand
TGCTTGCCTGATGGTTCGATGCACTGATACGGTTCTTCGTTAGGGTAATCACGGTACTCCTCGGAGGCAGAACCTGTCGCAAAGGACACCGATACACAACCATCACCAAACAATGTGCAACAATATGATGCATGCATGAAACATGGCAATATGAGTGTGTTGGGCTAATGCAACTAAAACCAGAAGGGTTTGAACAAATTTGAATCAAGGATTCAAATTTCAAATTCAAATATGGCCTTTTAAAGTGCTTTTCCTTGTTCTGCTTGAAACATCAATTTAACTTGTTTGATCATGCATGAAAATAGTACAGATGGATAGATTGGATTTTTCTGATCATTTTTCATATATAATTTGTCCAATTTGGAGTTACAGAATAAAAGTTATGAATTTTTGAAGTTTAAATAATATTCTGGAATTTCCTGATTTAAATTAAATCCAGAAATTATAGTTATTGCGCCAGCATGAGACGTCAGTGGTCAACTGCGGCTGGCTGAGGTCAAACCTGACGTGTGGGGCCCACACGTCAGTGACAGGGGGGTTAAACAGGGTTAAATTAATCCTAATTACTAATTAGTGGCGCTGGGGCCCACTGGTCAGTGTCAGGGGGTTAACTAACAGTGGTTAGCGCTAATCCTAATTAGCTACAGGGCTGGGCCCACCTGTCAGGGACTCAGGGGGGGTCCTGCCGTGGTCAAGGTGGGTCAAACCCACCGGCGACGTGACGCCGGCGAGGCCCGAGACGGCGGCGCGATGCGGAATCGCGCTACAGGGCACGGGCGAGGCCATTCTTGGGCTCGTTGGAGAGCCCTTGCTCCCGCGCGTCGAACGGTGGTGGTGGCCGAGCCTGGGGTGGCCGGTACCGTCGACGGCGAGCTCGTGAGTGGCGGCCGGAGTTCGGGTGCGGTCGGAGTCGGCGTTGCAGGGTGTTTGGAGAGGCGTTGGTGCGTGATGCGTGCTCCTAGTGAGGCGTGGAGCACGATAGTGTGCTCGGTTGGGCGCTACGGTGACCGTGGCCACGACGGCGACATCGCCGGCGGCGTGGAGCTCTCGGCCAAGGTGGGGCTAAGGCCTAGAGGTCGAAAGAGACCCGGGAAGAAGGGGGAAACGACTCGGGGGCTCACCGCGGTTGCAGTGGGCGTCGAAGCGGGCTCGGAGACGCGCTGGAGACGGCGAATTCGTCGGCGATGATGGTCGGAGCCCGAAGAGGGGAACGGCGACGTGGCGGCGATGCAGGGCTTCCGGAGGCCCGTGGAGCGGTGGGGAAGAAGAGGGGGTTGTGG
>NW_021180315.1:0-1071 GCF_002162155.2 Triticum dicoccoides | reverse complement strand
CTGTTGGGTAACGTAGCAGAAATTCAAAATTTTCCTACGTGTCACCAAGATCTATCTATGGAGAAACCAGCTACGAGTAGAAGGAGAGTGCATCTACATACCCTTGTAGATCGCTAAGCGGAAGCGTTCAAGTGAACGGGGTTGATGAAGTCGTACTCGTCGTGATTCAAATCACCGATGATCAAGTGTCGAACGCACGGCACCTCCGCGTTCAACACACGTACAGCCCGGTGACGTATCCCACGCCTTGATCCAGCAAGGAGAGAGGGAGAGGTTGAGGAAGACTCCATCCAGCAGCAGCACAACGGCGTGGTGGTGGTGGAGGAGCGTGGCAATCCTGCAGGGCTTCGCCAAGCACCACGGGAGAGGAGGACGACTTGGGAGAGGGGGAGGGCTGCGCCAGAACTTCGTCTATAGCTCCCATGCGCCTCCCCACTATATATAGGGGTGGAGGGGCTGGTTTCTTGCCCTCCAAGTCCATTGGGGCGTTGGCCAAGGTGGGAGGAAAGAAATCTCATTATTTGCTTCCCCACCGATTGTTATCCCCCCTTTTTAGGGATCTTGATCTTATCCCTTCGGGATATGATCTTATTCCTTCTAAGGGGGGATCTTGGTGCGCCTTGACCAGGGGTGTGGGGCCTTGCCCCCACTACCCACGTCCATGTGGGTCCCCCCCATGCAGGTGGGCCCCACTCCGGAACCTTCTAGAACCTTCCCGGTACAATACCGAAAAATCCCGAACATTTTCCGGTGGCCAAAATAGGACTTCCCATATATAAATCTTTACCTCCGGACCATTCCGGAACTCCTCGTGACGTCCGGGATCTCATCCGGGACTCCGAACAACATTCGGTAACCACATACAAACTTCCTTTATAACCCTAGCGTCATCGAACCTTAAGTGTGTAGACCCTACGGGTTCGGGAGACATGTAGACATGACCGAGACGTTCTCCGGTCAATAACCAACAGCGGGATCTGGATACCCATGATGGCTCCCACATGTTCCACGATGATCTCATCGGATGAACCACGATGTCAAGGACTTAATCAATCCCGTATTCAATTCCCT
>NW_021180314.1:0-5864 GCF_002162155.2 Triticum dicoccoides | reverse complement strand
GAAGAATGCTCAATATTAGAAAATTCCAGGAAAATTCTTTGTATGCAAGGATGCATATGCATAAATTGTCTTTCAAGCTCAACTACAAGCATAGCGATAGTATCCGCAAGACTACTAGTTCTATGAAGAATAGAACCGCCCATAGAGGGTAAAGCACCGGCACAAGTAAATAAATCATGAATAACCCCTTTCCCAATAATATCACCACTACCAATTCGAAACTTTTTAGTATGCAAGATAGGGGGTTCTTCAGCGGGAGCATCAGAATTTTCCATGTTATCATTATTGTCCATATCGACGATAATCTCCCCAATTTTAGACATAACGGCAAACAAAAGCGAGGAAAAAGAGGGCAAGCGGAAAAGAGAGGAGATTGGGAAAGAGAGGGCGAATAAAACGGCAAAGGTGAAGTGGGCGAGAGGAAAACGAGAGGCAAATGGCAAATAATGTAAATGCGAGGGAGATGAGTTTGTGATGGGTACTTGGTATGTCTTGGCTTGAGCGAAGACCTCCCCGGCAACAGCGCCAGAAATCCTTCTTGTTACGTCTTGAGCTTACGTTGGTTTTCCTTGAAGAGGAAAGGGTGATGCAGCAATAGTAGCGTAAGTATTTCCCTCAGTTTTTGAGAACCAAGGTATCAATCCAGTAGGAGGCTCCTCAAAAGTCCCACGCACCTACACAAACAAACAAGAACTCACAACCAACGCAATAAAGGGGTTGTCAATCCCTTCACGACCACTTGCGAAAGTGAGATCTGATAGAGATAGTATGATAAGGTAAATATATTTTTAGTATTTTATAATATAGATTGGAAAAGTAAAAATGCAAATAAAAGTAGATTGAAAACTTATATGATAAAAGATAGACCCGGGGGCCATAGGTTTCACTAGTGGCTTCTCTCAAGATAGCATAAGTATTGCGGTGGGTGAACAAATTACTGTCGAGCAATTTATAGAAAAGCAAATAATTATGAGATTATCTAGGCATGATCATGTATATAGGCATCACGTCCGTGATAAGTAGATCGACTCCTGCCCGCATCTACTACTATTACTCCACACATCGACCGCTATCCAGCATGCGTCTAGAGTATTAAGTTCATAAAGAACAGAGTAACGCATTAAGAAAGTTGACATGATGTAGAGGGATAAACTCATGCAATATGATATAAACCCCATCTTTTTATCCTCGATGGCAACAATACAATACGTGCCTTGCTGCCCCTGCTGTCACTGGGAAAGGACAGCGCAAGATTGAACCCAAAGCTAAGCACTTCTCCCATTGCAAGAAAGATCAATCTAGTAGGCCAAACCAAACTGATAATTCGAAGAGACTTGCAAAGATAACTTAATCACACATAAAAGAATTCAGAGGAGATTCAAATATTTCTCATAGATAAACTTGATCATAAACCCACAATTCATCGGATCTCGACAAACACACCGCGAAAAGAGTTACATCGAATAAATCTCCAAGAAGATCAAGGAGAACATGGTATTGAGATCCAAAAAGAGAGAAGAAGCCATCTAGCTAATAACTATGGACCCGCGGGTCTGTGGTAAAATACTCACAACTCATCGGAGAGGATATGGTGTTGATGTAGAATCCCTCCATGATCGATTCCCCCTCCGGCGGAGCGCCGGCGAAGGCTCCAAGATGGGATCCCGTGGATACAGAAGGTTACGGTGGTGGAAATAGTTTTTTGTGGTCTCCTCTGATGTTCTCGGGGTACGTGGGTATATATAGGAGGAAGAAGTAGGTTGGTGGACGCCCGAGGGGCCCACGAGATAGGGGGCGCCCTCCACCCTCGTCGCTTCCTCGATTGCTTCTTGACTTGCACTCCAAGTCCTCTAGATTACGTTTCTTCCAAAAAGATCGCCCCCGAAGGTTTCATTCCGTTTGGACTCTGTTTGATATCCCTTTTCTTCGAAATACTGAAATAGGCTAAAAACAGCAATACGGGCTGGGCCTCCGGTTAGTAGGTTAGTCCTAAAATGATATAAAAGTGTAAAGTAAAGCCCATAAACATCCAAAACAGGTAATATAATAGCATGGAACAATCAAAAATTATAGATACGTTGGAGACGTATCACGCTCCGCTGGTGTTGGGCAAGCTGCCCCGGCAAGGTCCTTGCCGGGGCCGTGGAGGCCGGCCCGGCAAGGGTCTTGCCAGGGGAACCCACCTCGCCTTCTTGCTCTTCATGTCTCTATCTTGGCATTGCTTTGACCGCCTTGTGGCGTTGATTCCCTCTCCCTGCCCCGCTTAAGTGTGGCCGCAGGCGTGGCTCTGACTGCCCGTGCACAGGTAAAGGGGTACAAAGTAGTGCCCTTACTTCTGTACACTGACAGCAGCCCCCGGGTCTAGGCAACACATAAGCGCAACACGTTGTTGGGCCAGGCCCAAAACGGTGCACGGGCAGGCGGGGTTGATTTTATTGTGGTGATTTTTTCGCCCGCTGCGCTTCCCCACGATCCGCGTTGAACGCGTGACGTGGGGATTGTGCACAGGGGTGATCGAAGCACGCTTGCGTCATCTTGTGGTGAACAGTAAAGAGGCGGCTTGCGTGTCCCTTTGAGATTGCAGGGCCGCTGCTCATTTACTCTCCATGCCTGGGAACCATCGTTCCACGCATCCCACTACGCCCGCCCCTTGCGCCATGTATGCCGCATGCACGTCGCAGGGCGGGTGACAGGCGCATGAAATATGGGAAGATGTGCGCGCGAGGGTCAATACCCACGCGCCTTCAATTGGGCGGGGAGGGCGGTCGACGGCCTCACCCGCTGTCATCTTAATGAGCTGGGTTGGCTGAGAGGGGTGGCCGAGCCCTAACCCCGTCCCTTTATAAGGAGGGGAGTGGGAGGGATGGCAACCTTCAGTCTTTCGCCACCCGCCTCCTCCCATCTTTGCTTCTTCCTCCCCTCTGCCATGGAGAGAGGGCATGCTGATGCTTCGACGGTAGCAGCGAGGGTTTTCGCTCGACAATGCGCCCCTCCTCCCCAAGAGCTCGTGGCGGCGGAGCCGGCCGTGAGGGGAAGAGGGAGGGGGCGAGGCCGAGGTCGCCGTGGTGCTCGGGGAAGAGGAGGACGGGGTGGCACATCGGCCTCGCCTCCGCCAGCGGTCCCTCCCCCAATGGAGGGCCACGGTGGGAACCAGCCCCGTGAGTTCTTCATCAGGCTGCGCCAGCCGGCACGTCGCCGTCTTCGTCTTCCTACTCCATTTGATCAGGTGATGGAGCTCGACCCGCCGCAGGCGATGAGGCTGCACATGAGGGGCTGCGGGAACAGCGGCACATGGGCCGACGTTGATTTCCCAGCCCCTCACGTCATGTACCTTCGCCGCGGATGGAAAGCCTTTGCTCGCATCCACAGCTTGACGGCGGGGCTCATCCTCTACTTCAAACTAATGGAGAATGGCATGCTCTCCGTCAAGGTCTTTGTCGACTTTGGGACTCACCTGAAGTGTTGCGTGGAGAGCTCCTCCAATGACGAAGACTCTTCCTCGAGCGAGAGTGATGAGGAGGACAGCGACAACGGCGACGAGGGAAGCAGGCAGGAGGATGACGGGTCCAACTAGGCATCGGAACCGCCGTCCCCCGGCGGTGCCGACAGCAGCAGCATCTGCACCGGGCCCCTTCTCCTGGTGGAGCCGGCTCCTTGAAATTCTCGAGGTCGCCTCCTTGGGCGGCTGGCGTGGGAAAGGCCGGAGAAGGCGAAGAAGGTGGGTGTCGGGCCGTCAAGTCGGAGTACGATGGCACCGACGCTTCCGTAGCGTATTGACGGACCGCTGCCTCATCTTCCAGCTCTCCTCCCGGCACCATCATCACCAGCCCTCCCCTAGGCGGCCGCCGGCATGTTCTCTTGGTGCCTTCTGCTGCTTGTACCTCGCCTAGGTGCTCCTCCTGCCCTCTTGCCTTCTTGTTCCATTTCCTGAGGAGAGGGACAAGAAAGGGATTATGGGCACCTTATCTTTTTTCAGCTTGTAAGCCTACGGGCCTTAGTTAGATTTAAAACTTGTAATCCCCTTGCCCATGTTTACATTCCGTATGAACTGTACCTGTATGGAACGTACTAATGAAAAAAAGGGTGCTGCCGGGTCTTGTATGTGTGAGCAAAGCCCATATCAAGGAACGAATCCTTGTTATTTTTAACATAAACACCGTTGCCTAGCAGCAGGCCTTGCTGCTCCCCTACTCCATTCGACCATACTCACGCCTTTGGCGGAGGCAGGGGCGAAGTAGGGGTAGGCCCTATGCTTGCTTCCTTGCCGCCGCGGCTACAACCAAATTCTGAACCAAGAAGAGGTTCTCGGGTGGCAGGAATGAAGGGAGCACGGCAGCCTTGGAATAAACGAGGCTTCATATGTCCCAATTTTATACGGAAATGCATAACAGGGGATAAGAAAACTTATCTGAATCCGCAGCCCCCGGCAACCCTAGCTTGCCATGGGTGGACCTTCGTGTCTTCTGCCCCCGGCAAGCTTGGCTTGCCGGGGCCGGAGCGCCGGCTTGTTCTCTTTCTCCCACACGGCTCGGTAGAAATATTCATGTACCCTACGAACCAAACAGGACGGAAAGGAACAGAGAGATGCAAACTGGACCTCTATGCTAGGTGTTAGTCGCCGCTAAGCACTATCAACCCTAACCGAGGGAGAGACTCAACCTAGCATGCATGCTATGACTTGGGGCACCAGCGCTTCATTTATTTATGCTCAGGGTCTACGCCTGGCTTTGTACAAAGGGTTACATGCCTTGCCGGCAAGGCTTGTACAAGAGGTGGCTTGCCAGGGGACCCGGCAGCCGCGCCTTATGGGTAAAACTTACAAAGATGCTCAATGTTCCAGGAGTTGCTCACTGGAATGGCATCTTCAGTCTCCAGGCAGACTGCACCGGGCCTGGTGACTCGTATTACCCGATAAGGGCCTTCCCACTTTGGCGTCAACTTGTTGGAATTCTTGGGTGACTGAACGCGCCGAAGAACAAGGTCGCCTTCCTCAAAGCTTCGGGCATGAACCTTGCGGCTATGGTAGCAGCGCAAGGCTTGTTGGTAGCGTGCTGCTCTCACAGCCGCCCGAAGACGATCTTCCTCGAGGAGCGTCGCATCATCTTGCCGCAATCGCTCTTGCTCCAGCTCATCATAAGAAAGCACTCGAAGTGACCCGTATATGAGTTCCATGGGGAGAACTGCTTCTGCCCCGTATACCAGAGCAAATGGTGTCTGGCCGGTGGCTCGATTTGGCATCGTTCTGGTCGACCAAAGAACCGCAGGCAACTCATCAATCCAGCGCCTTCCTCTCTTGTGCAGCCTGTCAAAAGTCTTCGTCCTCAGGCCATGCAGCACTTCAGCATTCGCTCTCTCCGCTTGGCTGTTGCTTCGTGGGTGTGCCACGGAAGCAAAACAAACCTTACTTCTGAGGTCTCCAATGTATTGCATGAAGGTGTGGCTTGTGAACTGCGTATCGTTGTCAGTGATGACTCTGTTCAGCACACCAAAGCGGCAAACTAGCCCCTTAAAGAATTTGACGGCTGACTGTGCAGTCACCTTCCTCACTGCTTCCACCTCCGGCCACTTTGTGAACTTGTCGATTGCAACGTACAAGTACTCAAAGCCCCCGACGGCACGGGGAAAAGGGCCCAGTATGTCGGTCCCCCAGACCGAGAATAGCCAGGAGAGAGGGATTGTCTGCAAGGCTTGAGCTAGCTGATGAAACTTCTTTGAATGGAACTGGCATGCTTCACACTTGGTTACTAGTGTCGTCGCATCCTGGAGGGCAGTGGGCCAGAAGAAACCTTGCTGGAAAGCCCTGCCGGCAAGGGCCCTTGACCCTAGTGGGAGCCACATATGCCTTCATGTATCTCTGCCAACAG
>NW_021180313.1:0-5863 GCF_002162155.2 Triticum dicoccoides | reverse complement strand
GAAGAATGCTCAATATTAGAAAATTCCAGGAAAATTCTTTGTATGCAAGGATGCATATGCATAAATTGTCTTTCAAGCTCAACTACAAGCATAGCGATAGTATCCGCAAGACTACTAGTTCTATGAAGAATAGAACCGCCCATAGAGGGTAAAGCACCGGCACAAGTAAATAAATCATGAATAACCCCTTTCCCAATAATATCACCACTACCAATTCGAAACTTTTTAGTATGCAAGATAGGGGGTTCTTCAGCGGGAGCATCAGAATTTTCCATGTTATCATTATTGTCCATATCGACGATAATCTCCCCAATTTTAGACATAACGGCAAACAAAAGCGAGGAAAAAGAGGGCAAGCGGAAAAGAGAGGAGATTGGGAAAGAGAGGGCGAATAAAACGGCAAAGGTGAAGTGGGCGAGAGGAAAACGAGAGGCAAATGGCAAATAATGTAAATGCGAGGGAGATGAGTTTGTGATGGGTACTTGGTATGTCTTGGCTTGAGCGAAGACCTCCCCGGCAACAGCGCCAGAAATCCTTCTTGTTACGTCTTGAGCTTACGTTGGTTTTCCTTGAAGAGGAAAGGGTGATGCAGCAATAGTAGCGTAAGTATTTCCCTCAGTTTTTGAGAACCAAGGTATCAATCCAGTAGGAGGCTCCTCAAAAGTCCCACGCACCTACACAAACAAACAAGAACTCACAACCAACGCAATAAAGGGGTTGTCAATCCCTTCACGACCACTTGCGAAAGTGAGATCTGATAGAGATAGTATGATAAGGTAAATATATTTTTAGTATTTTATAATATAGATTGGAAAAGTAAAAATGCAAATAAAAGTAGATTGAAAACTTATATGATAAAAGATAGACCCGGGGGCCATAGGTTTCACTAGTGGCTTCTCTCAAGATAGCATAAGTATTGCGGTGGGTGAACAAATTACTGTCGAGCAATTTATAGAAAAGCAAATAATTATGAGATTATCTAGGCATGATCATGTATATAGGCATCACGTCCGTGATAAGTAGATCGACTCCTGCCCGCATCTACTACTATTACTCCACACATCGACCGCTATCCAGCATGCGTCTAGAGTATTAAGTTCATAAAGAACAGAGTAACGCATTAAGAAAGTTGACATGATGTAGAGGGATAAACTCATGCAATATGATATAAACCCCATCTTTTTATCCTCGATGGCAACAATACAATACGTGCCTTGCTGCCCCTGCTGTCACTGGGAAAGGACAGCGCAAGATTGAACCCAAAGCTAAGCACTTCTCCCATTGCAAGAAAGATCAATCTAGTAGGCCAAACCAAACTGATAATTCGAAGAGACTTGCAAAGATAACTTAATCACACATAAAAGAATTCAGAGGAGATTCAAATATTTCTCATAGATAAACTTGATCATAAACCCACAATTCATCGGATCTCGACAAACACACCGCGAAAAGAGTTACATCGAATAAATCTCCAAGAAGATCAAGGAGAACATGGTATTGAGATCCAAAAAGAGAGAAGAAGCCATCTAGCTAATAACTATGGACCCGCGGGTCTGTGGTAAAATACTCACAACTCATCGGAGAGGATATGGTGTTGATGTAGAATCCCTCCATGATCGATTCCCCCTCCGGCGGAGCGCCGGCGAAGGCTCCAAGATGGGATCCCGTGGATACAGAAGGTTACGGTGGTGGAAATAGTTTTTTGTGGTCTCCTCTGATGTTCTCGGGGTACGTGGGTATATATAGGAGGAAGAAGTAGGTTGGTGGACGCCCGAGGGGCCCACGAGATAGGGGGCGCCCTCCACCCTCGTCGCTTCCTCGATTGCTTCTTGACTTGCACTCCAAGTCCTCTAGATTACGTTTCTTCCAAAAAGATCGCCCCCGAAGGTTTCATTCCGTTTGGACTCTGTTTGATATCCCTTTTCTTCGAAATACTGAAATAGGCTAAAAACAGCAATACGGGCTGGGCCTCCGGTTAGTAGGTTAGTCCTAAAATGATATAAAAGTGTAAAGTAAAGCCCATAAACATCCAAAACAGGTAATATAATAGCATGGAACAATCAAAAATTATAGATACGTTGGAGACGTATCACGCTCCGCTGGTGTTGGGCAAGCTGCCCCGGCAAGGTCCTTGCCGGGGCCGTGGAGGCCGGCCCGGCAAGGGTCTTGCCAGGGGAACCCACCTCGCCTTCTTGCTCTTCATGTCTCTATCTTGGCATTGCTTTGACCGCCTTGTGGCGTTGATTCCCTCTCCCTGCCCCGCTTAAGTGTGGCCGCAGGCGTGGCTCTGACTGCCCGTGCACAGGTAAAGGGGTACAAAGTAGTGCCCTTACTTCTGTACACTGACAGCAGCCCCCGGGTCTAGGCAACACATAAGCGCAACACGTTGTTGGGCCAGGCCCAAAACGGTGCACGGGCAGGCGGGGTTGATTTTATTGTGGTGATTTTTTCGCCCGCTGCGCTTCCCCACGATCCGCGTTGAACGCGTGACGTGGGGATTGTGCACAGGGGTGATCGAAGCACGCTTGCGTCATCTTGTGGTGAACAGTAAAGAGGCGGCTTGCGTGTCCCTTTGAGATTGCAGGGCCGCTGCTCATTTACTCTCCATGCCTGGGAACCATCGTTCCACGCATCCCACTACGCCCGCCCCTTGCGCCATGTATGCCGCATGCACGTCGCAGGGCGGGTGACAGGCGCATGAAATATGGGAAGATGTGCGCGCGAGGGTCAATACCCACGCGCCTTCAATTGGGCGGGGAGGGCGGTCGACGGCCTCACCCGCTGTCATCTTAATGAGCTGGGTTGGCTGAGAGGGGTGGCCGAGCCCTAACCCCGTCCCTTTATAAGGAGGGGAGTGGGAGGGATGGCAACCTTCAGTCTTTCGCCACCCGCCTCCTCCCATCTTTGCTTCTTCCTCCCCTCTGCCATGGAGAGAGGGCGTGCTGATGCTTCACGGTAGCAGCGAGGGTTTTCGCTCGACAATGCGCCCCTCCTCCCCAAGAGCTCGTGGCGGCGGAGCCGGCCGTGAGGGGAAGAGGGAGGGGGCGAGGCCGAGGTCGCCGTGGTGCTCGGGGAAGAGGAGGACGGGGTGGCACATCGGCCTCGCCTCCGCCAGCGGTCCCTCCCCCAATGGAGGGCCACGGTGGGAACCAGCCCCGTGAGTTCTTCATCAGGCTGCGCCAGCCGGCACGTCGCCGTCTTCGTCTTCCTACTCCATTTGATCAGGTGATGGAGCTCGACCCGCCGCAGGCGATGAGGCTGCACATGAGGGGCTGCGGGAACAGCGGCACATGGGCCGACGTTGATTTCCCAGCCCCTCACGTCATGTACCTTCGCCGCGGATGGAAAGCCTTTGCTCGCATCCACAGCTTGACGGCGGGGCTCATCCTCTACTTCAAACTAATGGAGAATGGCATGCTCTCCGTCAAGGTCTTTGTCGACTTTGGGACTCACCTGAAGTGTTGCGTGGAGAGCTCCTCCAATGACGAAGACTCTTCCTCGAGCGAGAGTGATGAGGAGGACAGCGACAACGGCGACGAGGGAAGCAGGCAGGAGGATGACGGGTCCAACTAGGCATCGGAACCGCCGTCCCCCGGCGGTGCCGACAGCAGCAGCATCTGCACCGGGCCCCTTCTCCTGGTGGAGCCGGCTCCTTGAAATTCTCGAGGTCGCCTCCTTGGGCGGCTGGCGTGGGAAAGGCCGGAGAAGGCGAAGAAGGTGGGTGTCGGGCCGTCAAGTCGGAGTACGATGGCACCGACGCTTCCGTAGCGTATTGACGGACCGCTGCCTCATCTTCCAGCTCTCCTCCCGGCACCATCATCACCAGCCCTCCCCTAGGCGGCCGCCGGCATGTTCTCTTGGTGCCTTCTGCTGCTTGTACCTCGCCTAGGTGCTCCTCCTGCCCTCTTGCCTTCTTGTTCCATTTCCTGAGGAGAGGGACAAGAAAGGGATTATGGGCACCTTATCTTTTTTCAGCTTGTAAGCCTACGGGCCTTAGTTAGATTTAAAACTTGTAATCCCCTTGCCCATGTTTACATTCCGTATGAACTGTACCTGTATGGAACGTACTAATGAAAAAAAGGGTGCTGCCGGGTCTTGTATGTGTGAGCAAAGCCCATATCAAGGAACGAATCCTTGTTATTTTTAACATAAACACCGTTGCCTAGCAGCAGGCCTTGCTGCTCCCCTACTCCATTCGACCATACTCACGCCTTTGGCGGAGGCAGGGGCGAAGTAGGGGTAGGCCCTATGCTTGCTTCCTTGCCGCCGCGGCTACAACCAAATTCTGAACCAAGAAGAGGTTCTCGGGTGGCAGGAATGAAGGGAGCACGGCAGCCTTGGAATAAACGAGGCTTCATATGTCCCAATTTTATACGGAAATGCATAACAGGGGATAAGAAAACTTATCTGAATCCGCAGCCCCCGGCAACCCTAGCTTGCCATGGGTGGACCTTCGTGTCTTCTGCCCCCGGCAAGCTTGGCTTGCCGGGGCCGGAGCGCCGGCTTGTTCTCTTTCTCCCACACGGCTCGGTAGAAATATTCATGTACCCTACGAACCAAACAGGACGGAAAGGAACAGAGAGATGCAAACTGGACCTCTATGCTAGGTGTTAGTCGCCGCTAAGCACTATCAACCCTAACCGAGGGAGAGACTCAACCTAGCATGCATGCTATGACTTGGGGCACCAGCGCTTCATTTATTTATGCTCAGGGTCTACGCCTGGCTTTGTACAAAGGGTTACATGCCTTGCCGGCAAGGCTTGTACAAGAGGTGGCTTGCCAGGGGACCCGGCAGCCGCGCCTTATGGGTAAAACTTACAAAGATGCTCAATGTTCCAGGAGTTGCTCACTGGAATGGCATCTTCAGTCTCCAGGCAGACTGCACCGGGCCTGGTGACTCGTATTACCCGATAAGGGCCTTCCCACTTTGGCGTCAACTTGTTGGAATTCTTGGGTGACTGAACGCGCCGAAGAACAAGGTCGCCTTCCTCAAAGCTTCGGGCATGAACCTTGCGGCTATGGTAGCAGCGCAAGGCTTGTTGGTAGCGTGCTGCTCTCACAGCCGCCCGAAGACGATCTTCCTCGAGGAGCGTCGCATCATCTTGCCGCAATCGCTCTTGCTCCAGCTCATCATAAGAAAGCACTCGAAGTGACCCGTATATGAGTTCCATGGGGAGAACTGCTTCTGCCCCGTATACCAGAGCAAATGGTGTCTGGCCGGTGGCTCGATTTGGCATCGTTCTGGTCGACCAAAGAACCGCAGGCAACTCATCAATCCAGCGCCTTCCTCTCTTGTGCAGCCTGTCAAAAGTCTTCGTCCTCAGGCCATGCAGCACTTCAGCATTCGCTCTCTCCGCTTGGCTGTTGCTTCGTGGGTGTGCCACGGAAGCAAAACAAACCTTACTTCTGAGGTCTCCAATGTATTGCATGAAGGTGTGGCTTGTGAACTGCGTATCGTTGTCAGTGATGACTCTGTTCAGCACACCAAAGCGGCAAACTAGCCCCTTAAAGAATTTGACGGCTGACTGTGCAGTCACCTTCCTCACTGCTTCCACCTCCGGCCACTTTGTGAACTTGTCGATTGCAACGTACAAGTACTCAAAGCCCCCGACGGCACGGGGAAAAGGGCCCAGTATGTCGGTCCCCCAGACCGAGAATAGCCAGGAGAGAGGGATTGTCTGCAAGGCTTGAGCTAGCTGATGAAACTTCTTTGAATGGAACTGGCATGCTTCACACTTGGTTACTAGTGTCGTCGCATCCTGGAGGGCAGTGGGCCAGAAGAAACCTTGCTGGAAAGCCCTGCCGGCAAGGGCCCTTGACCCTAGTGGGAGCCACATATGCCTTCATGTATCTCTGCCAACAG
>NW_021180312.1:0-1299 GCF_002162155.2 Triticum dicoccoides | reverse complement strand
GGAGTATTTTCAGGATTCGCACGCTCGCCGCGAGCAGTTTAAGTACTTGTGGGTCTGACACGGAATCCAAATGACAAAATTATGACCGTTTTAGTGAACATCTGTTCATTCTATGGCAGTCCTTGAAAGTACTTCATTTTCCCGTGCGCTTTTTGCCTAACCACCCCAAAATCTCTTGTCCTCTATAGTGGAGATATCGTTTCCACATATATATTGACCGATGCCAAGAATGCCCTTTTTTTCTTGGCTTTCACGCGCATGAGTTACAGCATGCCATCCGGCGAAAACAAGGAGAATAAGGCATATAGCCGCTGGATTTTCTTCAAATTACGGCCTAATGAGATTGCCCGGATCATAGAGCATCTGCAGAAAGGTACGTTTGTCCTTACCAGGGGGGCTAATGTCTATAAGAATCATAATCTCTCGAATTTCCTTCAAAAGGAAGTACCAATGGGTTCAGAAACTTGTCTGAAATATAGGAACGAATGATGTTCTTTGACTTTCAGGTCCAAAAAGTCCTGCTTAAGGCTGTATTTGAGGGTACTCCGGGCCTCCTGATGCAAGCGGGAGTATTTTATGGATTGGCGCATTCGCCACGAGCAGTTTGAGTACTTCTGGGTCCGACACGGACTCTGAATGACAAAATTATGACTGTTTTAGTGAACATCTGTCCATTCTATAGCAGTCCTTGAAAGTACTTCATTTTCCCGTGCGCTTTTTACCTAACCGCCCCAAAATTTCTTGTCCGCTATAGTGGAGATATCGTTTCCAGATATATATTGACCGATGCCAGGAATTCCCTTTTGTTCTTGGCTTTCACGCGCATGAGTTACAGCATGCCATCCGGCGAAAACAAGGAGAATAAGGCATATAGCCGCTGGATTTTCTTCAAATTACGGCCAAATGAGATTGCCCGGATCATAGAGCATCTGCAGAAAGGTACGTTTGTCCCTACCAGGGGGGATAATGTCTATAAGCAACATAATTTAATGAATTTCCTTCAAATGGAAGTGCCAATGGGTTCTGAAACTTGTCTGAAAAACAACGATGAATGATGTTCTTTGACTTTCAGGGCCAAAAAGTCCTGCTTAAGGCCGTATTTGAGGGTACTCCGGGCCTCCTGGCGCAAGCGGGGAGTATTTTCAGGATCCGCACGCTCGCCGCAAGCAGTTCGAGTACTTCCGGGTCCAACACGGACTACGAATGACAAAATTATGACCATTTTAGTGAACATCTGTCCATTCTAGGGTAGTCCTTGAAAGTACTTCATTTTCCCATGCGCTTTTTGCCTAACCGCTC
>NW_021180311.1:0-829 GCF_002162155.2 Triticum dicoccoides | reverse complement strand
GGCCAAAACTACCAGTGTTGATGACCGACACGTAATCGCACCATGGGGTTCCATAACTATGGAAATCGCTTTGGGACCCCAAAGCAGTGAGTTATAGTCCATGAAACGGGCCAGAATCGGCCAAAACTACCAGTGTTGATGACCGACACGTAATCGCACCATGGGGTTCCATAACTATGGAAATCGCTTTGGGACCCCAAAGCAGTGAGTTATAGTCCATGAAACGGGCCAGAATCGGACAAAATTACCAGTGTTGATGACCGACACGTAAGTGCACCTTGGGGTTCAATAACTATGGAAATCGCTTCGGGACCCCAAAACGGTGAGTAATAATCCAGGAAACGGGCCAGAATTGGCCAAAACTGCGAGTGTTGGTGATCGACACGTAAACGCACCTCAGGGTTCGTTAATCATGGAAATCACTCCGGGAGCCCAAAACAATGAATAATAGTCCATGAAACGGGCGAGAACTGCCGGTGTTGATAACCGACATGTAAACACACCCCGGGGTTTGTAATCGTGGAAATCACTCCGGGACCCCAAAACAGTGAGTGATAGTCCATGAAACGGGCCAGAATCGGCCAAAACTGCGAGTGTTGATGACTGACACATAAACACACCCCAGGGTTCATTGATCGTGGAAATCACTCCTGGACCACTAAGCAGTGAGTAATAGTCCATGAAATGGGCCAGAATCGGCCAGAACTGCCGGTGTTGATGACCGACACGTAAACACACACCAGGGTTCGTTAATCGTGGAAATCACTCCGGGACCCCAAAACAGTGAGTGATAGTCCATGAAACGGGCCAGAATGGGCCAAAACCAGCA
>NW_021180310.1:0-1049 GCF_002162155.2 Triticum dicoccoides | reverse complement strand
CCAAACCCACAGCTACATCCACTCCGTGTAGACCCGACGCGTCCGTTTCCCCCCTCCAGGTGCCGGCGGCGGCGGCGTCCGTGAGGGGGGGGGCACGCCCCGGAGACGCGTGCTGGGCGTTTGCAACCGCCTCAACACTTCCAAATTTGTGAGAGGCCGCCTACGCAAGATTTGACGGTATGCTAGCCCCCGGAGGCCGCCGGCCACAGTCGTAGACGTGCGAAGAGCAATCCGCGTAGAGGGAAGTGTTCAGATACTTCTCCATCACAAAAAATTATGAAAAATTACCATCAGTCCTATAGCACATGTGCCCACGTTGTGTAAAAAACTCATGATTTTATCGCGCTCCAAGTATTTAATAATATTCACGCTGCATCGTTACAGCAGAACGTCTACTACCGTTTCATTGCCGTCCGTGAGGGGGGCCACAACCCGGAGACGCGTGCCGCCTCTTCGGACATGCCACAACACCACCCCGCATGTATGAGGGCCCGGTACGACGCTCCGGTGGCATTGCTACCCCCCAGGGCCCCCGTCCCGGCTAACCCTGTAGCGTTTGACCACAGGATCTAGCCCTTTGACTTTGCACGGCCGGGCTTTGACCAGTGGACCTCTCCACCCGGTTGTGTTAGGTCGGCCCAGAGGAACACTTTGGAGCAACATCCGGGCCAAACCCACAGCTACATCCACTCCGTGTAGACCCGACGCGTCCGTTTCCCCCCTCCAGGTGCCGGCGGCGGCGGCGTCCGTGAGGGGGGGGGGCACGCCCCGGAGACGCGTGCTGGGCGTTTGCAACCGCCTCAACACTTCCAAATTTGTGAGAGGCCGCCTACGCAAGATTTGACGGTATGCTAGCCCCCGGAGGCCGCCGGCCACAGTCGTAGACGTGCGAAGAGCAATCCGCGTAGAGGGAAGTGTTCAGATACTTCTCCATCACAAAAAATTATGAAAAATTACCATCAGTCCTATAGCACATGTGCCCACGTTGTGTAAAAAACTCATGATTTTATCGCGCTCCAAGTATTTAATAATATTCACGCTGCATCGTT
>NW_021180309.1:0-1470 GCF_002162155.2 Triticum dicoccoides | reverse complement strand
CACACACACACACACACACACACACACAAAACTTGTTATAACGACGTCACTTATAGCCGGAGGAGGACCAATAGCGCGTCTAGTTAGTGGCTTGGACCAACTTATCTTTATTTTTATTAGCTCATCAAGGATTATATAAACGCTTGTAAGGACACGTTTTGGAATTAAGCAGTAAGTCATAACTATTGCCCGACTCCCTTCAGGAGCCGGAACCCTGAACCCTAGCCGCCCCTCCCGTGCCTTCTCCTCCTCGCCGCGAGACCACGATGTCGACGCGCCGCTGCTCGTGCCCATCACCTCACCATTGTCCCTTCCACCCCTACAACTTGAGGGCTAGGCCTGGTAGGATCCCAGCTCCTATCAATCTGGTATCAGTTGTCTCGCGATCGGTCATGGCCACTGATGTCTACTACACAACCTTCTTCTTATAGACATTGTCGGGCCTCCAAGTGTAGAGGTTTGTAGGATAGTAGCAAATTTCCCTCAAGTGGATGACCTAAGGTTTATCAATCCGTGGGAGGCGTAGGATGAAGATGGTCTCTCTCAAGCAACCCTGCAACCAAATAACAAAGAGTCTCTTGTGTCCCCAACACACCCAATACAATGGTAAATTATATAGGTACACTAGTTCGGCGAACAGATGGTGATACAAGTGCAATATGAATGGTAGATATAGGTATTTGTAATCTGAAAATATAAAAATAGCAAGGTAACTAATGATAAAAGTGAGCACAAACGGTATTGCAACGCTAGGAAACAAGGCCTAGTGTTCATACTTTCACTAGTGCAAATTCTCTCAACAATAATAACATAACTGGATCATATAACTATCCCTCAACATGCAACAAAGAGTCACTTCAAAGTCACTAATAGCAGATAACAAACAAAGAGATTATTGTAGGGTACGAAACCACCTCAAAGTTATCCTTTCTGATCGATCTATCATAGAGTTCGTACTAGAATAACACCTTAAGACACAAGTCAACCAAAACCCTAATGTCACCTAGATACTCCATTGTCACCTCAAGTATCCGTGGGCATGATTATACAATATGCATCACACAATCTCAGATTCATCTATTCAACCAACACAAAGAACTTCAAAGGGTGCCCCAAAGTTTCTACTAGAGAGTCAAGACGAAAACGTGTGCCAACCCCTATGCATAGATTCATTGAACCCGCAATTTGATCACCAAAATATACATCAAGTGGATCACGCGAATATCCCATTGTCACCACAGATAAGCACGGCAAGACATACATCAAGTGTTCTCAAATCCTTAAAGACTCAATTCAACAAGATAACTTTAAGGGAAAACTCAATCCATTACAAGAGAGTAGAGGGGGAGAAACATCATAAGATCCAACTATAATAGCAAAGCTCGTGATACATCAAGATCGTGCAAAGTCAAGAACACGAGAGAGAGAGAGAGAGAGAGAGAGAGAGAGAGAGAGAGAGAGAGAGAGAGA
>NW_021180308.1:0-1876 GCF_002162155.2 Triticum dicoccoides | reverse complement strand
GTACATCCATTGCCAGTTCATCTGCGTGCATTATATATAATTAAGTGTGTCAAAAATCATTACAGAACATCATGAATAGATAATTAAGTGACCAAATTAATAGAAGTTCATCATCACATTAAAACCAAAGTACATACATAGTTCTCATCTAACAACATAAAGCTCTGCAGAGCATCTAAATTAATTAAACCATACACTGAAACTATGTAAAACATTTCAATGCGAAAACAAATGCGATCATAATCGCAACCAATGTAACAACTGATCCAACGGCATAATGATACCAAGCCTCGGTATGAATGGCATATTTTCTAATCTTTCTAATCTTCAAGCGCATTGCATCCATCTTGATCTTGTGATCATCGACGACATCCGCAACATGCAACTCCAATATCATCTTCTCCTCCTCAATTTTTCTAATTTTTTCCTTCAACAAATTGTTTTCTTCTTCAACTAAATTTAACCTCTCGACAATAGGGTCGGTTGAAATTTCCGGTTCAACAACCTCCTAGATAAATAAAATATATGTCACGTTGGTCGGCATAATTGTCATAAACAATAAATGAACCAATAGTTATAAAAGATAATATATACCACATCTGAATCATAGACAGGACGGGGGCCGACAGGGGCGGATACCAAAACCATCGCACTATATAAGATGCAATAATAAAAGTAAGAAAATTATACAAGTATCTATATAAACATACAAGTAAGAGCTTTTTTTCCTTTCAGAAAGAAGATAAGAACAAGAGGCTCACCACGGTGGTGCCGGCGACGAGATCGGATCGGGCGATCGACGGCGGTGAAGACGGGGACGGGACGTGACGGACCGCTAAACCTAGACAAATATTGAGAAAAATGAAGCTTGGAGGTCGAGCTTGGAGAGGAGAAATCTTAAGTAGTGTGCCTCGGACATTCCATCGAACACCTCGTGTGCATAGGAGGTGAGCTAGAGCACCACAAAGCTCTCTCCTCGCCGGCCACGAAAAACAGAGCAGTGAGTACTCTGCTCGCGGACGAGGGGTATATATAGGCAATTAATTGGTCCCGGTTCGTGGCTTGAACCGGGACTAAAGGGAAGCCTTTGGTCCCGGTTCGGGCCACCAACCGGGACCAATGGGGGTGGGCCAGGAGCAAGGCACATTGGTCCTGGTTCGTCCCACCAACTGGGACCAAAAGGTCCAGACGAACTGGGACCAATGGCCAACGAGGCCCGGCCGGCCCCCGGGGCTCACGAACCGGGTCCAATGCCCCCATTGGTCCCCCTTTTCTACTAGTGAACGTCAACCGCACGCTCGTACGCGCGCGGGGCATGCGGGACGCACTGGTGCGGTCGGGCTCGTCGGGCGCGCCGGGTGCGCGCGGGACGTGCGGGACGCGGAGGGACGCCAGGCGTGTGTCACCGGCGGAGATGGAGCTCGGCGTATGTCGCCAGGGTCGTGACGGAGGATGGTGCGACCGGCGTCGGTGCACCGGGTCAGGTCCGCGGGCTGGGTCACGGCCTTGACGACGACAATGACGGAAGCTACAACAACTCTGGCAACGGCGAGGTCGTGGTTTAGGAGGAGTGTGTTGGGAGTAAACCATGCCTCGAGGCGATGACTGGCGTGCACGCGCGGGTATGGGCTCCAGGTCTAGCTCGTAAGGCAGCGGCCGTTGGCGAGAGTGGAGGGCTGGTGCGTTGGTTCGTTAGCTAGCCCGCATGGCCGGATCTCCTCTGTACGCGCATGCACCGTAGTTAGCAGGTTAGTTGTTAGTGCATGCATCATGGATATGGACGCCGTGCACGTAGCTGGCTTAGTGAGTTTGTTAGCTAGATTAGTGCGTGCGTGCGTGGAGTTAGTGGCCGGTGTGGTTGCCGGATGCTATGTGT
>NW_021180307.1:0-1040 GCF_002162155.2 Triticum dicoccoides | reverse complement strand
CGCCTCGCCCCGCCGCCTGGTGCCTCCCGCCGCCAGCGCCGCCTCCCTCCTCGTCTCCGGCGCCCGGCACCGCCGTGGGCCGCCGCCCCACTCGCCGCTGCCGCCCCTCCGCCGGCCTCCTCGCCGCCCGCGGCCGCCACCACCGACGCCCGGCCGCCGCCGTGCCCCTCCGCCGCCTCCTCGCCGCCTCCTCGTCGCCGGCAGCCGCCACGGCCACGGCCCCCTCGCCGGCGAGCTACAGGAGCTCCGGCGTGAACAGTACTCCGGCGCCGCCTCGGGATCCGTGCGCTGGATCTAGATCTGGGGTTGGCCTCCTCTCCCCCGAAACCCTAACTCCCAGATTTTTATGCTATCTTTGACTGCTCGTATCTCCGCAACCGTAGATCCGTTTTAGGCGTATGATATATCAAAATCTTCGCCTCGACATGTACATCATTTCATTCCATTGCATCATTTGCATTTGAGGTCATATTGATACCCAAAATGCTGTTGGAAGGAGGCTTCGTGAGTTAAATTGCAGATCCGTTAGTTCATCATGCACTTTTGTCATTTTTGCTATGTTTAATTCGTGCATGATATGCTTGTGCCCCTTTGGGATGTATTGTGAAGCATTTTGTCTTCTTTCCAGAGGTGTCACCCATGCATTTTTAGGATGTGTGTGTTGTCTTGTGCAAGCTTGCGAAGAGAGGTACCTGAGATTGCAGATTTCAGGGACTTAGTGAT
Source organism: Triticum dicoccoides (assembly GCF_002162155.2). NCBI lineage: Eukaryota > Viridiplantae > Streptophyta > Magnoliopsida > Poales > Poaceae > Triticum > Triticum dicoccoides. The sequence continues at coordinate 317 of NW_021180307.1, read as the reverse complement.
TTTCGCTAAGTCTGGGATATTTTAGTTCATGATGCTATATGTCCAGCTTGTTTCCTAGTGATCCGTGCCTCTTTTGAGGATGATCAGTAAGGGAGTTTTGATATTTATGTCATGCTCTGTCCATCCATGTCTTTGTTGGCATTTGTGGAGTGCTCTAGGTTGACTCAATCGAGCTCAACTTTTGCTTCGTTGTTAATCTGGGCAGATCGTCAACTTGTTTGCGATTTCGCCGATGCTACCGTTAGCGTTCCATGCATGCTATGCCTTCGTTCTTGCCATGAGTAGCTAGCACTTTGTGCCTTCTTGCTGGTTATATG
>NW_021180306.1:0-1267 GCF_002162155.2 Triticum dicoccoides | reverse complement strand
TCAGATATGCGCGATCTCTATCCTGTGAGATCTGCTCTGCCAGACGTGATGGTTTGGCGTGATGTAGGAGGCATCACCCCACCTCGCGGTCCCCGCAGGCCACCGTCTGTTGGTCCAAGGCCTCATCCTAGCCCCTATGGTCCACAAGCTCCGCGAGATCGTCTGTTTCCGGATGATCATGTTGAGCTTCCAGGCTATGGAGGTGACTTTTACGAGGACTACTACGGATCGGTCTGAGTTAGTGGTAGTATCACTAGTTCGCACTAGCTGTGTCGTCTATCGTCCCGCGTGACTCGTGGGATATGACCTAGTTTGTACTCCTTCCGGAGGTGTAGAAAAATAATGTATAGGAGCTTGGAATGCCTCCGATGAGATGTAATCCTTTTTCACCGTAATAGTACTTTGTTTGGTCTTGTACTAAACCCTGTATGGTGTGTATGACGATGGAATAAAGAAGCAGTTTCTGTATATACCATGTCATACGGATGATCATCTTGCATTCCGAATTATTCCTTACATTCTGTATCCTATGTCGGAATTTTATCGTTCTGACTAAATCATTGTCTTGTTACCTAGGATGGTCAACACGCGCGCTAACCCTGCTTCTCAAGAGCAGGCCGAAGGCAGTGAGGGCAGGAATGAAAATCTGCCTCATCCTCCTTCACTAGCCGAGGTTATGATGGAAGCTGAGAGAAACAAGCGGGAGACCAACCGTTTGCTGGAGCGTATTGAACAGAATACAGCACACCATCAGAGGGCTAACGTGGTGTCACTCAGTGACTTTATCAAATTGCATCCACCCACGTTCCACCACTCCGTCGAGCCTCTCGACGCTGATGACTGGCTTCGCAGTATCTCTCACAAGCTGCGTTCCGCGCTAGTAGCTGAGGCTGACAAGGTCACCTTTGCTGCATATCATCTTGAAGGCCCCGCCAGTCTATGGTGGGAAAATTATGGAGCTATGCGCCCAGCGGGCCATGTCACTACTTGGGCTGAGTTCAGCGAGGCTTTCCGTGAGCATCATATTCCGGAGGGTCTCATGGACCGTAAACGTGAAGAATTTTGCAGTTTCACCCAAGGCCGACTTTCTGTGGATGTTTACAGCAGGGAGTTTGGTAATCTCGCACGATATGCAACTGAGGAAGTGTCTACCGATGCCAAGAAGCAAGCAAGGTTCCGTAAGGGCCTTAGTCCTGAGCTTCGCCGCGACCTCCGTCTGCATGAGTGCACATCCTTCCAGAAACTTGTCAACAAAGCCATCAGTGCT
>NW_021180305.1:0-1786 GCF_002162155.2 Triticum dicoccoides | reverse complement strand
CTCCCGTGTCCGAACGCACCGTCGCCGCCGTTCGCCATAGCCGCCGCCACCGGCCTCCCCTCGCCTCCCCGACACGCTCCCCAGCTCCGCCGCGACCCCCTCTACCTCCTCGTCAAGCCACAAGACGCCGGACGCCCTGTGGAGCCGCCGTCGCCATCGTCTTCCTCCTCGGGCTCCGACCACCATCGCCGTCGATTCGCCGTCTCCAGCGTGTCCCCGAGCCCGCTTCGACGCCCACTGCAACCGCGGTGAGCTCCGCCACTGTTTCCCCCTCTTTTCCCCCTCGTTCCCGCGCCGTAACCCCGTTTCCCACCACGGCCGAACCTCCGCCGTCGCCGAGCTCGCCGTCGACGCAGCTCCGGTGACCATTTGGTCACCCCGGCGAGTCCACCGAGTCCATAAGGCCCCGTAGAGCATCCCTAGCGCCTTGCTTCGCTCGCCTTCGAGCTCCAACCACGTTCCCGTGCACGACCGAACCCCGGCGGCCGCAGCCGAGCTCGCCGCCGCCGACTCCGGCCACCCCAGGCCCAGCCACGGCCACCGCCCGACGCGCCATCGAGCTGGCTTTCCAACGCACCTAGCCGCACGCCATTTGGAGCACCATAGAGAAAACCCGAGGCACTTGTACGCCGCGGACCTCGCCGGCGACTAACCGCCGGCGGGTTTGACCTGTTTGACCTGGGGTTTGACCCCCCCCCCCAGAGTCACTGACGCGTGGGCCCCGTCGGCCAGGTGGTTAGATTAGCGCTAATCACTGTTAATTAACCCCCCCTGAAACTGACCAGTGGGCCCCAGCGCCACTAACCCTTAATTAGGATTAAACTAACCTCTGTTAAACCCCCCTGTCACTGACGTGTGGACCCCACACGTCAGGTTTGACCCCAGCCAGCCGTAGTTGACCGCTGACGTCATGCTGGCGCAATATATATATTTCTGGATTTAATTAAATCAGGAAATTCCAGAATATTATTTAAACTTCAAAAATTCATAAATTTTATTCTGTAACTCCAAATCAGACAAATTATATATGAAAAATGATCAGAAAAATCCAATCTATCCATCTGTACTATTTTCATGCATGACTAAACAAGTTAACTTGATGTTTAATGCAGAACAAGGAAAAGCACTTTAAAAGGCCATGTTTGAGTTTGAAATTTGAATCTTTGATTCAAATTGGTTCAAACCCTTCTGGTCTTAGTTGCATTAGCCCAACACACTCATATTGCCATGTTTCATGCATGCATCATATTGTTGCACATTGTTTGGTGATGGTTGTGTATCGGTGTCCTTTGCGACAGGTTCTGCCTCCGAGGAGTACCGTGATTACCCTAACGAAGAACCGTATGAGTGCATCGACCCATCAGGCAAGCAACCAACCATTTGATCATATCGATACAATCCCATGTTCTCGCTCCTGCTCTCTTTTACTGCATTAAGACAACGCGTTTCAAACTGCTGTGTGCTACGGTAGTTGAACCCATTTCCTCTGCATGACCTGTCATTGCCACAGTAACTAGATGAAACCCACTAGCATGTGTAGGAGTTGTATGAGCCATATGTATGTGTTGTTCCTACCTTGCTATGCCTGCTATGCTTAGAGTCGTGTCAGGTCTGGTTCATCTGGGTGATGGGCTAGAGTGAAATGATTATGTCGGTAATGAGAGTGGTGTGGTGAACACGATTTGGTAAAGGTATCGATGAGAGGCCATGTAGGAGTACATGGTGGGTTGTTTCATTGAAGCCGACCTTAAGCACTGAGATCTGTATGTGTGATTTAAGATACAGC
>NW_021180304.1:0-1108 GCF_002162155.2 Triticum dicoccoides | reverse complement strand
ATGAGATGATCATGTTTTGTAACCAAGTTATCGGCAACTGGCAGGAGCCATATGGTTGTCGCTTTATTGTATGCAATGCAATCGCGATGTAATGCTTTACTTTATTACTAAACGGTAGTGATAGTCGTGGAAGCATAAGATTGGCGAGACGACAACGATGCTACGATGGAGATCAAGGTGTCGCGCCGGTGACGATGGTGATCATGACGGTGCTTCGGAGATGGAGATCACAAGCACAAGATGATGATGGCCATATCATATCACTTATATTGATTGCATGTGATGTTTATCTTTTTATGCATCTTATCTTGCTTTGATTGACGGTAGCATTATAAGATGATCTCTCACTAAATTATCAAGAAGTGTTCTCCCTGAGTATGCACCGTTGCGAAAGTTCTTTGTGCTGAGACACCACGTGATGATCGGGTGTGATAGGCTCTACGTTCAAATACAACGGGTGCAAAACAGTTGCGCACGCAGAATACTCAGGTTAAACTTGACGAGCCTAGCATATACAGATATGGCCTCGGAACACGGAGACCGAAAGGTCGAGCGTGAATCATATAGTAGATATGATCAACATAATGATGTTCACCGATGAAACTACTCCATCTCACGTGATGATCGAACATGGTTTAGTTGATTTGGATCACGTGATCACTTAGAGGATTAGAGGGATGTCTATCTAAGTGGGAGTTCTTTAGTAATATGATTAATTGAACTTAAAATTTATCATGAACTTAGTCCCTGAAAGTATCTTGCTTGTTTATGTTGATTGTAGATAGATGGCTCGTGCTGTTGTTCCGTTGAATTTTAATGCGTTCCTTGAGAAAGCAAAGTTGAAAGATGATGGTAGCAATTACACGGACTGGGTCCGTAACTTGAGGATTATCCTCATTGCTGCACAGAAGAATTACGTCCTGGAAGCACCGCTGGGTGCCAGGCCTGCTGCTGGAGCAACACCAGATGTTGTGAACGTCTGGCAGAGCAAAGCTGATGACTACTCGATAGTTCAGTGTGCCATGCTTTACGGCTTAGAATCGGGACTTCAACGACGTTTTGAACGTCATGGAGCATATGAGATGTTCCAGGAGTTGAAGTTAATATT
>NW_021180303.1:0-1047 GCF_002162155.2 Triticum dicoccoides | reverse complement strand
CTCCCAGAAATGAGAAGTGAAAAGGCTGCCACGGTCTGAATTGATCTCTAGTGGAACACCATGGAGTGATACTATTCGAGAAATGTATAAGTCAGCAAGCTGACTAGCAGTGATACTCTCTCGAACAGGAAGGAAGTGAGCCACTTTGGAGAGACGATCAATGACTACGAAGATAGCATTATTCCCTCTCTTGGTCCTGGGAAAGCCGGTGATGAAGTCCATACCAACTTTATCCCATTTCCATTCAGGAATAGCTAAAGGCTGAAGGGTGCCAGCAGGTCTTTGATGCTCTGCCTTAACGCGACGACAAATGTCAAATTTAGCAATGAACTCAGCGATTTCTCTCTTCATCCTAGTCCACCAGAACCTCTGGCGTAGGTCCTGATACATCTTAGTACTACCGGGATGAATCGTGAGAGGAGATTCATGCGCCTCCTTAAGAATCAATTGTCGCAGATGTTGATTCTTGGGAACCACCAAGCGATTCTCAAAGAAAACAACACCACGATCATCCATAGAGAAACATCCACCAACTCCCTTCTTAATGTTTCTCTTGATGCGGATAACACCCCTATCAAACTTCTGGTCAGTAATGATCTGATCCTCGAGGGTAGGTTTCACCACCAAGGTAGAAAGGAATCCGCGAGGAGCAATGTGAAGGTTAAGCTTACAGAATTCCTCATGGAGAAGTGGTTGGCCTTGCTGCAACATGAGATTGTTGCAATAGGATTTACGACTTAGAGCATCAGCCATGACATTGGCTTTGCCTGGGGTGTAGGTAATCCCTAGATCATAATCTGTGATTAACTCCAACCAACGTCTTTGCCTAAGGTTCAGATCCGGTTGGGTGAAGATATACTTGAGACTCTGGTGATCGGTGTAGATCTCGCAACGTTTACCAAGGAGGTAATGTCGCCAGGTCTTGAGTGCATAGACTACGGCTGCAAGCTCTAGATCATGTGTAGGATAATTCTCCTCATGTGGATGCAACTGTCGAGATGCATAGGCAATCACATGACGATCCTGCATAAGAATGCAACCTAGTCC
>NW_021180302.1:0-1067 GCF_002162155.2 Triticum dicoccoides | reverse complement strand
CTATCAACTCGAGCTTCCTTCAAACTTTGCAAATGTTCATGATGTGTTCCATGTCTCTCAGCTTCGAAAGTGCTTCAAGACTCCTGACCGCACCGTCAACTTCGAGGACATTGAGCTCCAAGAAGATCTCTCTTATCGTGAGCACCCAGTTGCTATTCTTGAAGAGACTGAACGCAAGACTCGCAACAAGTCAATCAAATTTCTCAAAGTCAGGTGGTCACACCATTCCGACCGTGAAGCTACCTGGGAACGCGAGGATCACCTCCGTTCTGAGTACCCGGAGTTCTTTCAGTCCTAGATCTCGGGACGAGATCTTTTCGTAGTGGTGGAGTGTTGTAACGCCCCAGATATACTTTCCATATTTGTACTCCAACTCTTGCCGTCTCCGGCGCTAAGTTATATTTATTTCTCGGGTTGGGTCTTTGTCTCCGTGTGTTGTTTTTCTTTTTCGTGCATCTCTTATCATGTCATCATGTGCATTGCATTTGCATACATGTTCATCTCATGCATTCGAGCATTTTCCCCGTTGTCCGTTTTGCATTCCGGCGCTTCGTTCTCCTCCGGTGGTCATTTCTAGTCTTCTTTCGTGTGTGGGGTTTAAACATTTCCGGATTGGTCCGAGACTTGCCAAGCGGCCTTGGTTTACTACCGGTAGACCGCTTGTCAAGTTTCGTATCATTTGGACTTCGTTTGATACTCCAACGGTTAACCGAGGGACCGAAAAGGCCTCGTGTGTGTTGCAGCCCAACACCCCCCAAATTTGGCCCAAAACCCACCAAACTCTGCTCCTTGTCCTAGAGCGTTCGATCACGATCGTGTGGGCGAAAACCGCACCTCATTTGGACTCTCCTAGCTCCCTCTATGCCTATTTATACCCCCTCCATTCGGATCTCTTCTTCCCCCGTCCGAAACCCTAGTTAAAAAAAACAGATCCCTCTTCCCCGCGCCGGGCCGGACGTGTCCGCCCGCGCCGGACGTTGTCCGCCCCGCCGCCGCACCCACTCACGCGCCGCCACGTGGGCGCGCGCCCACTTCGCCGCCGCCGGCCCGGGAGGCCCAGGAGGGGC
>NW_021180301.1:0-934 GCF_002162155.2 Triticum dicoccoides | reverse complement strand
TTACGGTTACGCGGGGAAGATAAGCAGATACCTAGACCCAGCGAAGCAGAAGTTCAGCGGGATGAAGTCTCACGACTGTCACGTGCTGATGACGCAGATACTTCCAGTTGCAATCCGTGGGATCATGGACGCGCACGTCCGTGAAACGCTATTTGGCCTATGCAACTTCTTCGACGTCATCTCTCGGAAGTCGATTGGCGTGAGGCAACTCAGAAGGCTACAGGAAGAGATCGTGGTGATACTATGCGAGCTTGAGATGTACTTCCCGCCCGCATTCTTCGACGTTATGGTGCATCTGCTGGTCCATATAGTGGAGGATATCATCCAACTCGGGCCGACGTTCCTGCACAGCATGATGCCGTTCGAAAGGATGAATGGTGTCATCAAAGGATACGTTCGCAACATGTCACGTCCAGAAGGAAGCATAGCCAGGGGCTTTCTGACCGAAGAGTGCATCTCCTACAGCACCAATTATCTAGGCATCGAGAACCCCGTTGGTCTGCCCGTCAACAGGCACCTCGGCAGGCTCGCTGGATGGGGTCACCGTGAGGGTCGCCGCGAAATGCATGTCGACTTCGAGGGTCGACTCGCCGACTTTGAAAGAGCAAACCTAGTCGCGCTACAACACATAGACGTGGTCGATCCTTGGGTGGTAGAGCACAAAACCTTTATTAAAAAGACGTACAATGACCGAGGCCAACAGAGGACGGACGGAGATACACTCAAAGAGCACAACTCATGTTTCACGCGTTGGTTCAAGCATAAGCTTCTGTCGTACCCTTTACATGAGGATTCTTCCGCGGAAGAACAACTCATATTCGCCTTGTCACAGGGCACCGAGCACAACCTGATGACCTATGAGGCGTACGATATCAACGGCTACACATTCTACACCGAGGCCAAGGACATGAAGAGCGATGGTTATCAGAACTCC
>NW_021180300.1:0-1267 GCF_002162155.2 Triticum dicoccoides | reverse complement strand
ACCCGGGGGTTCGTTAATCGTGGAAATCATTCTAGGGCCCCAAAACAGTGAGTAATTGTCCATGAAACGGGCCAGAATTGGTCAAAACTACTAGTATTGATGACCGACATGTAAACGCACCCCGCGGTTCGTTAATCGTGGAAATCACACCAGGGCCCCAAAACAGTGAGTGTTGATGACCGACACCTAAACGCACCTTGTGGTTCAACAACTATGGAAATCACTTTGGGACCCCTAAATGGTGAGTAATAGCCCACGAATCGCGTCAGAATTGGCCAGCACTGTGGGTGTTGACGACAGACACGCAAACGCACTCCGGGGATTGTCAATCATGGAAATCGCTCTGGGACGCCCAAACGGTGAGTAATAGTGCACGAAACGGATGAGAATTGGCCAAAATTGTGAGTGTTTATGACCGACACGTAAACGCACTCCGGAGTTCGTCAATCGTGGAAATCACCCCGGCACCCCAAAACTAAGTAATAATGCAAGAAATGGTCCAAAATTGGCCCAAAGTGCGCTTGTTGATGATCGACATGTAAGCGCACCATGGGGTTAAACAACCGTGGAAATCACTTTGGGGCCCCAAAACGGTGAGTAATAGTCCATGAAATGGGCCAGCATTGGCCAAAACTGTGAGTGTTGATCACAGACACGTAAACGGACCTTAGGGTTCAACCGCTATGGAATCGCTTCGGGAACCCTAAATGATGAGTAGTAGTCCATGAATCGCGTCGGAATTGGCCAAAACTGTGAGTTTTGACGATAGAGACGCAAACGCACCACGAGGATTGTAAATCGTGGAAATCGATCTTGGACGCCAAAATGGTGAGTAATAGTACACAAAACAGACCAGAAATTAGGCAAAATTGTGAGTGTCATTGACCGACACGTAAATGCACCACGGGGTTCGTAAATCATGGAAATCAAGCTTGGACCCAAAAACAGAGTAATAGTCCAAGAAAAGGGCCAGAATAGGCCAAAACTGCGAGTGTTGATGACCGACACGTAAATGCACCCTGCGGTTCGTTAACCGTGGAAATCACTCCGGGGACCCAAAACAGTGAGTAATAGTCCATGAAACAGGCCAGAATCAGCCCAAACTGTGAGTGTTGATGACTAACACGTAAGTGCGCTTTGGGGTTCAACAACTACGGAAATCACTTCAGGACCAGAAAACGGTGAATAAAAGTCCACAAAATGCGTTAGAATTGGCCAAAATTGTGAGTGTTCATAACCAACACGTACGCGCACCCGGGGGTTCGTT
>NW_021180299.1:0-1191 GCF_002162155.2 Triticum dicoccoides | reverse complement strand
ATTCTAAAATGTTGAAACTTGGCATGGTATCATCATTTCACCCGCATAGCATGTGCGAAAGAGTAGAGAGGGTCACGGTCAAAACTAGATGCACTTCATGTACAAACTGGACAAACTCTTTCGTAGTATCAGGGTTTCGGACGAGAACTCATCTGTTACACGGGCACTTCAATGTTTTTTAAACTTATTTGAACTCCGGACTTCTTTTGTGTTCAGTATGCAGCATTCAAAGCGACGTCATCAATTTCCAACATGTTCTGACATCATTTGTTGTTTTTCGGTAATTTACCTAATTGTTTAGAGAGCTAAATGACCGTGAAATTGAAAATCACTACAAAATGAATTCTTAAAATGTTGAAACTTGGCATGGTATCATCATTTCACCCGCATAGCATGTGCGAAAGAGTAGAGAGGGTCACGGCAAAAACTGGACGCACTTCATGTACAAACTGGACAAACACTTTCGGAGTATCAGGGTTTCGGACGAGAACTCATCTGTTACACGTGCACTTCAATGTTTTTTAAACTTATTTGAACTCCAGACTTCTTTTGTGTTCAGTATGCAGCATTCAAAGCGACATCATCAATTTTCAGCATGTTCTGACATCATTTGTTGTTTTTCGGTCATTTACCTAATTGTTTAGAGAGCTAAATGATCGTGAACTTGGAAATCCCTACAAAATGAATTCTGAAAATGTTGAAACTTGGCATGGTATCATCATTTCACCCGCATAGCATGTGTGAAAGAGTAGAGAGGGTCACGGCAAAAACTGGATGCACTTCGTGTACAAACTAGACAAACTCTTACGGAATATCGGGGTTTCGGACGAGAACTCATCTATTACATGGCCACTTCAATGTTTTTTAAACTTATTTGAACTCCGGACTTCTTTTGTGCTCAATATGCATCATTCAAAGCGACGTCATCATTTTCCAACATGTTCTTACATCATTTGTTGTTTTTTGGGCATTTACCTAATTGTTTAGAGAGCTAAATGACCGTGAAATTGAAAATCACTACAATATGAATTCTCAAAATGTTGAAACTTGGCATGGTATCATCATTTCACCCGCATAGCATGTGCGAAAGAGTAGAGAGGGTCACGACAAAAACTGGACGCACTTCGTGTACAAACTGGACAAACTCTTTCGGAGTATCAGGGTTTCGGACAAGAACTCATCTGTTACACG
>NW_021180298.1:0-1359 GCF_002162155.2 Triticum dicoccoides | reverse complement strand
TGATAGAGGCGGGGGTGTCCCGATCTTTCGATGAGATGATAACTATCGATTTGGTGAAGATGACTTTGACGATCCGACTACAAACGTGCACGACGTTGCGCCTTAGCAATCGCTAAACCAACTCCGAAAGGTTATTGACCACGCTGGAGCACAATCAACCTGACCACGAAGGTCTATTCCTGCAAGCAATCGAAGAACAAGCAAGAATATGATAAAAGCAATCTGAATATTGCGAGTATATATGAAGTATTGATAAAGGTGGGGATCCGTAAGCGGTCTTGGTCTGGTTGTTGGACACAAACGAAGTACACGAAGTTGCAATGGCTAACTTTTAACTAAACAAATCCCCAGGAAAAGCTACTAGATGGATCTACTTATATAGGAGCAAGGGGTGGCGGCCAAGGAGGTGGGAGGACGTCCCAAGGCAGCCTAAAACTAAATCTAGGTCGTACAAGGCCAATGGGCCCAAGTGGAGGTGATGTAACACCTTTGGACTTGTAGTTTGACTCGGATTCTGCTGCAGCATCAGATTGTTTCGTCCACAACTCAATGCTCCGGACGAATTTGAAGGTGATTCCAATTGGGTTGGAAAGTGCACGAAATCTAGTTTCCAACAAAAAAAGAATCACCCAATTCAGAGTCCGTATGAAAAACTTGTGTGTGTTTTGAGTCAGGTATGTCTGTGCAGTCCGAATCTGAATCCAGAACGTGAGAGACTTGGACTCTATCTTCTCTTGGGCCAAAAGTGACGTGAGAGAACTTTTTGGACAGCAAATAAACATCTCTTTCTTCCTTATCTTCATATGTGGATTGTACAAATGTCCCATACACCTGCAATTGGACAAAACACAAAAGTGTGTGAAGTATTTTTGTTCTGGATAACATAAATAGATTATTGAATAGTTTGCACTAGAAATCACCTAACAAATATGCATATATGCAATATTTTTGGTCATATCCAAGGTAGTCATGTCCTCATCATCCTCCCCTTCTTGAAAATAAAGCCGTCCTCGGCGTTGCTTAATCTGAAATGTGGCTAACAAAAGAGACAAGGTGTACAAGTTGTATATGTATATGTCATCCATTTTTACTTCCCTTGATTTTTGCATATATGACACATGAATAGATGAGTAACTTGCATAGTTCATAAAATCTAAAGCCAAAAAATTAGCACAAGAAGTAGAAGGCATGAAAATATTGCAACTCAGTTTGCACATATAAGTGAAGCTCTTATTCATTTCAAAAGATTGACAATGTTCATCATTAAACCATCCCAACATTGGTGAATAAACCTTACTTGCATCAAATTTACATGCTACAACATGCTTAAATAAGCAAACATGCAATAAGTCATTCAAC
>NW_021180297.1:0-1180 GCF_002162155.2 Triticum dicoccoides | reverse complement strand
CCCGGGACAATGCTTGTCTAAGTGTTGGTCCGAACCGAGCCGCCTGCGGGGCCACCTTGGGGAAACTCGAAGTCTGGTTTTACTCGTAGCCTATCTCATCTGGTGTTGCCCTGAGAACGAGATATGTGCAGCTCCTATCGGGATTTTCGGCGCATCGGGCGGTCTTGCTGGTCTTGTTTTACCATTGTCGAAATGTCTTATAAACTGGGATTCCGAGTCTGATCGGGTCTTCCTGGGAGAAGGTATATCCTTCGTTGATCGCGGGAGCTTATCATGGGCTAAGTTGGGACACCCCTGCACGGTATAAACTTTCGAAAGCCGTGCCCGCGGTTATGTGGCAGATGGGAATTTGTTAATGTCCGGTTGTAGATAACTTGACACCAGATACGAATTAAAACGCATCAACCGCGTGTATAGCCGTGATGGTCTCTTTTCGGCGGAGTCCGGGAAGTGAACACGGTTTTGGGTTATGTTTGACGTAAGTAGGGATTCAGGATCACTTCTTGATCATTGCTAGCTTCATGACCGTTCCGTTTGCTCTCTTCTCGCTCTTATTTGCGTACGTTAGCCACCATATATGCTTAGTCGCTGCTGCAACCTCACCACTTTACCCCTTCCTTTCCCATTAAGCTTTGCTAGTCTTGATACCCATGGTAATGGGATTGCTGAGTCCTCGTGGCTCACAGATTACTACAACAACAGTTGCAGGTACAGATTATGCGATAATCCTGACGCGAGAGCGATGTTACTTGTCTTGGAGTTCTTCTTCTGCTTCTTCTTCGATCAGAGGATAGGTTCCAGGTCTGCAGCCTGGGCTAGCAGGGTGGATGTCATTTAAGTTCATGTTTGTGTTTCATCTGTAGTCGGATGATGCTCTAATATATTGTGATGTTGTATTCTTGGGGCGTTTGTGCCTTATGTATGTATCCCTATCTACTATGTAATGTTGATGTAATGATATCCACCTTGCAAAAGCGTCTTCAAGATGCGCTTCTATCCTTGGTGGGACCTTCGAGTTCCTTTAGGATAGGGTCGCATCTTGGGCGTGACATAACGGGATGACATCATTAGGAGAATGATGTGATGGACAAGACCCAATCCTAAGCATAGCACAAGATCATGTAGTTCGTTTGCTAGAGCTTTTCTAATGTCAAGTATCATTTCCTTAGACCATGAGATC
>NW_021180296.1:0-1689 GCF_002162155.2 Triticum dicoccoides | reverse complement strand
AAAAGTTGAGATGGTTACGGCAAAAACTGGATGCACTTCATGTACAAAATGGACAATCTCTTCCGAAGTATCAGGGTTTCAGACGAAAACCCATCTATTACAAAGGGATTTCATTTTTTTGAACTTATTTGAACTCCAGACTTTTTGTGTGTTCAAAATGCACCATTCAAAGCCACATCAATAATTTTCAACCCTTTCTAACTTCATTTGGTATTTTTCATGCATTTACTGATTGTTTTGAGCTAAATGACCCCGAAATTGAAAAGCACTACAAATGAAGTCTGAAAAGGTTGAAAGTTGGCATGGTATCATCATTTCACCGACATAGCATGTGCTAAAAAGTTGAGAGGGTTGCGGAAAAAAATGGATGCACTTCATGTACAAAATGGAGAGTCTCTTTTGAAGTATCAGGGTTTTGGACGAAAACTCATGTGTTACAAAGGGTTTCATTTTTTGAACTTATTTGAACTCCAGACTTTTTTTGTGTTCAAAATGCACCATTCGAAAGCCACATCATAAATTTTTCAATCCTTTCTGGCTTCATTTGGTATTTTTCATTCATTTACTGATTTTTTTTGAGCTAAATGACCTTGAAATTGAAAAGCACTACAAATGAATGCAAGACAGGATAGTCTGTAAAGAATGTAAGAAGATCCATACTTTTATAACTTCATAAATTCTGAAAAATCACCACACTATAGAAGAAAATTTGTTCCTTACTTTGGAAAGATTTCAGAAATTTATCACCTTCTGACTTCCCACAAGAATTCACACAATGATAGAAAACTTTCTGCGTTCAAACAACAACATGTTTGTAATGATCTGCAGAATTACTATGCATCTTTTACTGCAACAATTCTAAAAAATTAGGACAACATGGGAAATTTGTATATCAATCATTTGTAAAAAAATCAGAAATTTATCATGTTCCAGTGAATTTTAAAAAAAATTGTTACTAGAAGCAAAAGTTTCTGTTTTTTAGCTAAATGGCCCTGGAATTGAATAGCACTACAAATGAAGTCTGAAAAGGTTGAAAGTTGGCATCGTATCATCATTTCACCCACATAGCATGTGCGAAAAGTTGAGAGGGTTACAAAAGGCATTTCATTTCTTCACATGTAACTGCAGTGATATTGTAGATCAAAGACATCGTCATAATAGTTGCGGAGAGAAAGTCTTCACTTTTTCTTCGCTTGTGTCCTTTGCTTATTGCCCAGTAACCATGGATAATCTTCATTGTTTAATAGGGTGCGTGGGTCAGCCTTGACTTTGAAGGGAGGAATTTCATGAAACTTTTCATAATCCTCAGACATGTCTGACTTGCCCTCCACTCCCATGATGTCTCTTTTCCCTGAAAGAACTATGTGGTGCTTTGGCTCATCGTATGATGTATTCGCTTCCTTATCTTTTCTTTTTCTCGGTTTGGTAGACATGTCCTTCACATAGAAAACCTGTGCCACATCATTGGCTAGGGCGAATGGTTTGTCTGTGTACCCAAGATTATTCAGATCCACTATTGTCATCCCGTACTGTGGGTCTACCTGTACCCCGCCTCCTGACAGATTGACCCATTTGCACTGAAACAAAGGGACCTTAAAATCATGTCCGCAGTCAAGTTCCCATATGTCCACTATGTAACCATAATATGTGTCCCTTCCCCTCCTGGTTGCTACATCAAAGCAGACACCA
>NW_021180295.1:0-1325 GCF_002162155.2 Triticum dicoccoides | reverse complement strand
GCCAAATATGTGAGTGTTGATGATCGACGCGTAAACGCACCCCGAGGTTCGTCAATCGTGGAAATGACTCCGGGACCTCAAAACAGAGTAATAGTCCAAGAAATGGGCCAGAATCAGCCCGAACTGTGATTGTTGATGACCGACACATAAGCCCACCTTGGAGTTCGACAACTATGGAAATCAATTTGGGGCCCAAAAACAGTGAGTAATAGTCCATGAAACGGGCCAGAATCGGCCAAAACTGCAAGTGTTGATGACCAATACGTAAGCACACCTTGGGGTTCAACAACTATGAAAATCGCTTTGGGACCCCAAAACGTTGATTAATAGTCCATGAAACGGGCCAGAATCGACCAAAACTGTGATTGTTGATGACCAACACGTATGCACACCTTGGAGTTCGACAACCATGGAAATCGCTTTGGGACCCCAAAACGGTGACTAATAGTCCATGAAACGGGCCAGAATCGGCCAAAACTGCGAGTGTTGATGACCAACACGTAAGCACACCTTGGGGTTCAACAACTATGAAAATCGCTTCGGGACCCCCAAAACATTGAGTAATAGTCCATGAAATGGGTCAGAATCGGACAAAACTGTGAGAGTTGACGACGGACACATAAACACGTCCCGGGGTTCATCAATCGTGGAAATTGCTCTCGGTCCCCAAAACGCTGAGTAATAGTGCAGGAAACGGACAAGAATCGGCCAAATATGTGAGTGTTGATGACCAACATGTAAACGCACCCCGGGGTTCGTCAATCATGGAAATGACTCCGGGACCCCAAATCAGAGTAATAGTCCAAGAAACGGGCCAGAATCGGCCAAAACTGTCATTGTTGATGACTGACACGTAAGCACACCTTGGGGTTCAACAACTATGGAAATCGCTTCAGGACCCCAAAACGGTGAATAATAGTCCACAAAACGGGTCAGAATTGGAAAAAACTATGAGTGTTGAGACGGACACATAAACGAACCCCGGGGTTCATCAATCGTGGAAATCGCTCTGGGTCCCCAAAATGCTGAGTAATGGTGCACGAAACCGCGACTAATAGTCCATGAAACGAAAATCGCTTTGGGACCCCAAAACGGTGTGAGTAATAGTCCTCGAAACGGGTAAGAAACGGCCGAAACTGCGAGTGTTGATGATCGACACGTAAGCGCACCTTGGAGTTCGATAACCATGGAAATCACTCTGAGACCCCGAAATGGTGAGTAATAGTGCTTGAAGCGGGCCAGAATCGGCCAAAACTGCGAGTGTTGATGATCAACACGTAAACACACCTTGGGGTTCAACAACTACGGAAATCGCATCGGGACCC
>NW_021180294.1:0-2170 GCF_002162155.2 Triticum dicoccoides | reverse complement strand
AGGCGGAAGTAGCCCAGACACACAGCGGTACTACGGCCGAAAATCCCAAGCGGTACTACCGTTCGGAGAGCGGTACTACCGCTTGGAGCGATACTACCGCTCTGAGAGCGGTACTACCGCTGGGGAGCTTCGGCGGTACTACCGCTGTGGTCGTGGTACTACCGCTGGGGCCAACCTTATGCCTCAACCACGAAAATAAAGAATACTCCAAGGAAAACCAGAACTGCCATAACTTCTTCATATGAGCTCCGAATTGAGCAAACTCAAGCTTGTTTGAAACAAGACAACGAGTAGCATCAAAACAACGACATACCCAACAGAGAAGAGGCTGGGGAGGTATGCTTAGCAAACAAAGGAGTGACACCTCCAACAGAGAAGAACCGACATACCCTCCAACATCGAAAACATCATAGAAGATGCATGTGAACTCCGTTTTCGATGAACTCGAGCTTGTCATGAACATGATAAAAGCTCCAAAACTCACAAGGAGAAGAACCAAACAAGAACCAATAAAGATGATGCAAGGATGCAATGGTTTGAGCTCTCTACGAATGATACGATCAAGCAACTCATTGAGAGCCCCCCTTGATAGTACGGCAAACGATCTTATAACCCGGTCTCCCACAACTACCATGAGACCGGTAAAATAGAAAACCTATCAAGGGCAAACCTTTGCCTTGCACATGGTCCACTTGAGCTAGATGATGACGATCTTGACTCCCTCAAGTTGGACCACCTTTCTTGATTGCGTTGGCGGGATGAAGACTAGTTGATTTCTCCCCCATGCTCTACTGTGGGTGAGCCTCTCTTCCGCTCATCTTCACAAGTCCATTGTCACCACAATGGACGGCAAGCTTCAAGCACTTGATCTCTTCGTGATGCATCACTTGAACTTGCACCGCAACCTAACCCCACAAAGAACTCTCACGAAGACCATGGGTTAGCACACAAAGCGTAATGGACAATGCTTACCATACCATGGGATCACATGATCCCTCGGTACATCTTGTGCGCTTTGTGTGTTGAATCTTTCCAACTCTCTTCATTTGGATGATGTCTTGAAGGTGGACATGAATGATCACACAATCTTATTCTTCAAGACATGCTTGTAATAATCTCAACACTCACATGACCAATCTTTGGATAATTCCTTAATAGCACCTTGGTCAACTCCTAAACTCCTTGAAACCAACACATGGAATTCAAGAAAAGCCTATGGACAGATCCTTCAAATATAACTCAAGACAACCATTAGTCCATAGAGATTGTCATCAATTACCAAAACCAAACATGGGGGCACCGCATGTTCTTTCACCTTTGACATAGGAACTCTCTTGGTAGGAACCTTTGTCTTCATTCCTGGCTTAGTGGTGGCAGTTGTGCCATATTCCTTCTTCAGCACTTTCTTCTTGGAAGTGGCCTCATCCTCAACAACCACATAGTCCTCATCCTCAGAATCTGAGGTCTTCTTCTTTCTGGCCCTGGTGGCTGATACGTCTCCAACGTATCTATAATTTATGAAGTATTCATGCTATTATATTACCCATCTATGGTGTTTTATATGCATTTATATATAATTTTATATGATTTTTGGGACTAACCTATTGACCTAGAGCCTAGTGCCAGTTTCTGTTTTCTCCTTGTTTTTGTGTTTTACAGAAAAGGGATACCAAACGGAGTCCAAATGACGTGCCAATTTTTGAGGATTTTTTATGGACCAAAAGAAGACCACGGAGCATCAGAGTTGGGCCACAAGAGCTCCGAGCTGCCCACGAGATAGGAGGGCGTGCCCCTAGGGGGGGCGCCCCCTGTCTCGTGGACGGCCCGGAGACCCCCCTGATGTGAAACCAACACCAATAATTCCTATAAATACTGAAACTTTTGGGAATTAACCTAGATCGGAAGTTCCGCCGCCGCAAGCCTTTGTAGCCACGAGAAATCAATCTAGGCCCTCTCTGGCACCCTGCCGGAGGGGGCCATCATCACCAGAGGCCATGGAGGAGGATCTCGGAGGGGCCATCATCGCCATGAAGGCCAAGGACCAGAGGGGGAAAGCCATGGAGGAGGAAGCACAAGGGGGAGAAACTCTCCTCCTATCTCTTGGTGGCACCGGAGTGCCATCGGGAGGGGAATCATCGCCGCGGTGATCGTCTTCATCAACATCACCATC
>NW_021180293.1:0-1208 GCF_002162155.2 Triticum dicoccoides | reverse complement strand
CCGCCTGGTTTCTCTGATCCTGATCGTCCTGACTATATCTGTCGTCTTTCCAAAGCACTATATGGTTTGAAGCAAGCTCCTCGTGCCTGGCATGCCCGCCTTGCCTCTGCCCTTCGTGCTCATGGGTTTGTGCCGTCTACTGCTGACACTTCGTTATTTCTTCTACAGAAGCCAGAAGTCACTATGTATCTTTTGGTATATGTCGATGATATTATCCTTGTCAGCTCTTCTCAGTATGCTGCTGATGCTCTTGTCTGCTCTCTTGGTGCTGATTTTGCGGTCAAAGATCTTGGGAAGCTTCACTACTTTCTTGGAGTTGAGGTCACTTCTCGTGCTACTGGTCTTGTCCTTACGCAGAAGAAGTACTCCTTGGAGTTGTTACAGAGAGCTGGCATGCTGAAGTGCAAACCGACCACCACACCCATGTCGTCTACCGACAAGATAACAGCTGTTGATGGTGAGCTTTTGTCTCCTGCGGATGCCACATAGTACAGGAGCATTGTTGGTGGACTTCAGTACTTGACGATCACGAGACCAGATATCTCTTATGCTGTTAACAGGGTTTGTCAGTATCTTCAGGCTCCCAGAGATACTCATTGGGCTGCTGTTAAACGCATTCTTCGTTATGTTCAGTTCACCCTGACATTTGGTATGCATATTCGGCCGACTTCCTCTCGGGTCCTTTCGGCCTTCTCTGATGCAGATTGGGCTGGTAGCCCAGATGACAGGCGATCCACGGGGGGTTATGCAGTATTCTTTGGCTCTAATTTGATCGCCTGGAGTGCTCGAAAACAGGCTACTGTGTCACGTAGCAGTACTGAAGCTGAGTACAAGGCTGTGGCTAATGCTACTGCAGAGATTATTTGGGTGCAGTCTTTGCTTCAGGAGTTGGGTTTGTCTCAACCACAGCCTCCTATTCTTTGGTGTGATAACATCGGTGCTACATACCTTTCTGCAAATCCAGTATTTCATGCCCGAATGAAACACATTGAAGTTGACTATCACTTTGTACGGGAACGTGTATCACAGAAGCAACTCCAGATCAAGTTTATCTCATCTAAGGATCAACTTGCAGACATCTTCACTAAGCCTTTACCGCTGCCACAGTTTGAGGCTTGTAGGCGCAATCTTACCCTTCTCAGTTCTTTAGAAAGTGGCTAAGATTGAGGGAGGGTGTTAGACTATGTATAGCTTCTGTACCTATGTAC
>NW_021180292.1:0-1038 GCF_002162155.2 Triticum dicoccoides | reverse complement strand
AAAATCAGATTGTGGCAAAAGAATTTGAGCAACAAATGAAGCCTAATAATAAACCATCTAGTGTTGCTTCTGAAATTAAATTGAAAAGTGCATGTTTATTTGCCACCAAATCTGATATTGATGAGCTAGATTTCAGCAAATCTGTTTGCTATGCTTTTGTGTGCAAAGAGGCATTATTTTCATTCGAGGACGTGCCTTCCTCTTTGCCTCCTGCTGTCACTAACATTTTGCAGGAGTTCGCTGACGTCTTTCCACAAGACGTGCCACCGGGATTACCGCCTATTCGAGGGATTGAGCATCAGATTGACTTAATTCCTGGTGCTTCACTGCCAAACCGTGCACCATACCGTACCAATCCAGAGGAGACGAAGGAGATTATGCGTCAAGTACAAGAGCTTCTCGACAAAGGTTATATACGCGAATCCCTTAGTCCTTGTGCTGTTCCTATTATTCTAGTACCGAAAAAGGATGGTACATCACGTATGTGTGTTGATTGTAGAGGCATTAATAATATTACTATTCGTTATCGTCATCCTATTCCTAGGCTAGATGATATGCTTGATGAATTGAGTGGCTCTAGAATATTCTCCAAAGTTGATTTGCGTAGTGGCTACCATCAAATTCATATGAAATTGGGAGATGAATGGAAAACAGCATTTAAAACTAAGTTTGGATTATATGAGTGGTTAGTCATGCCTTTTGGGTTAACTAATGCACCTAGTACTTTCATGAGATTAATGAACGAAGTTTTACGTGCTTTCATTGGACGATTTGTGGTAGTTTACTTTGATGACATATTGATTTATAGCAGATCTTTGGAAGAACATTTGGAACATTTACGTGTTGTTTTTATTGCTCTACGTGATGCACGTTTGTTTGGTAACCTTGGGAAGTGCACCTTTTGCACCGACCGAGTATCTTTTCTTGGCTATGTTGTTACTCCACAGGGAATTGAAGTTGATAAAGCCAAGATTGAAGCTATTGAGAGTTGGCCGCAACCCAAAACGGTCACACAAGTGAGGAGTTTTCTTGGCCTCG
>NW_021180291.1:0-1966 GCF_002162155.2 Triticum dicoccoides | reverse complement strand
CTTCTTCCAGACAGGGCAGACCAGCTATTGCTTCAATGTCAAGGCGCTTGTGTGGGAAGATGCGACCTTGGTTGTAAAGAATGCATGAGTAATAGCTTCGCTGCGGATAACTCCAGAACCGATCAGATGATATTCTTTCCCTTGAGTAGGGGTTCCTGGAGCTATTGAAGAATGTGTTGTCTGCTCTGAAGCCATTGATATTGAAGGAGCCAGGTGCTGATGCAGGACCTGGGAACCTTGGCAATATTGGGATTGGCTTCTGCACCTGAGGCCTGTGCTCAATATGATAGTCGAACTGGGGACCGGCAGCAGACGCAGGAACAGAAGTGGCGGGATCAGTGGCTTCGCTGACTTCTGGTGCTTTTGTTGGTGAGGGATCCACATTAGCTTCAGCCATGACAGCGTCAGTGGCTTTAGTGGTGTTGGTGGTGGCAGCCTCAAGATGTTCAACCTCCACTTGACGAGCAGGAGGGTCGGTCACGATCACGTTCTCCTCGAGAACCGCTTTTGGTGGGACAGGGG
Source organism: Triticum dicoccoides (assembly GCF_002162155.2). Lineage (NCBI taxonomy): Eukaryota > Viridiplantae > Streptophyta > Magnoliopsida > Poales > Poaceae > Triticum > Triticum dicoccoides. The sequence goes on along the minus strand of NW_021180291.1, from coordinate 1,444 downwards.
AGTGGCAACTTGTGGGACTTCTTCTTCAGCGGCTGATGCAGCCGGATTGTCTTCAGCAGAGACTTGAGGCCTTGGACCTTTGCGAAGCCTGCGCAACGCGGGTGACGCCTGTGGAGTTGCTGTTGGCTGGGCCTCAAAGTCTTCTTCCTCTTGTGGGCGACCCGCCCATGAAGCATCATGTGCAATTGGCGTCAGTGGACGACCAATGCTGATGAGTTCGCTGTGCGTGAGCACAGGCGATGATACCTATTGGTGCTCTAGCTGAGGAAGGGCTGCATCATCTTCAACATGGTCATGGTGACCAATGTCTTCAGCAGCGATGGGATCAACTGCTGGAAAGTCTTCAGCTTCATGAGCCTCTGTGAAAGCAGGCTCATGGACAGTCAGTTGACATTCTTGTGGATCGACGTCGGGGTGAACCATGGAAATGGGTTCAACAATCAAGGGCTCTGTGGGAGCAGCCCGTTCCTTCTTGGTCTTTCTTTTCTTCTTGGCGAGGCCAGTAGCAGAGGCTTCAGAATGTTTTCTCTTCCTTGCTTCAGCCTCAGCAGTCCTGGTCTTCTTCAGTTCTGAAGCGGTTGACCTGGCCTTTGGCTTCGGGCCAGTCATGCTAGTTGGGAAGACAAGGGGATCTGCTTCCTGCCTTGGTGCTTCGGGTTCAGCCATAGCGGGCTTCTTCGTCTTCTTGGTAGCCATCCTGGGGTCGATGCCAGGACGCCCAAGGGCCTTGCGCTTCTCAGCCTCATTGTAGGCTTGCACACACCTATCAGCCATGACCTTCATGCGCTCACGAGAACCCTGAGCTTCTGCACGTTTCTTTAGAAAGGCTTCCTTGAGCTCGTGCAACATAATCTTGAAGTTCTTCATGTCTTGCACGCTGATCTTGGCCATATGCTTCTTGAACTGAGATTTCTCAAAGTCAATCTTCTGCTTTAGTTTAACAATGCGCTGGGCGATGGCTAACTCTGAAGCAATGGCGCCATGGAAGGCGACACTGAGGCCAATGGGTAGTTGCAGATCGTCGAAGCTGATGTTTGGCGTGTCAAACCATTCATCAATGAAGTTGTGGATGATTGTTACATCAAAGAGAGGCAGATTATTGAAGATTTCTGCTTCTTCTTTGCTCTTGATGAGTTGCTCAAGAGCGTCATCTGCAAGATCTTCATCACTTGACAGATCAATGGCATCATTGCACAGAATGGCATCAGTAGTTAGCTCTTGGCCGGTGTGTGGCAGAGGCATCTTGACCTTCTAGGGCTTGGAGATGCGTGACAAATCTTCAGACTGGACACTGTCTTCAGGAGGTGCAGTTTCCAATGGCTTCGCTCGTGAGATTTTTGGTGAAGGGGCAGGCTTTGAAGCTTTAGGCTTCTTCAACTTCTTTGGCTTCGGTGCTACAGGTGCTTCATCTGATTCAGCGTCAGCTGCAGGCTCATTCACGGCT
>NW_021180290.1:0-1357 GCF_002162155.2 Triticum dicoccoides | reverse complement strand
GCAACCGGAATACCGACAAGTGAATCGTGATGTGTGAAATCAATACTCCTAGCAACCTCGTTGCTTGGTAGTAAAAGGGCAATAATTTCATTCTTAGCGTGTTGGTTCTTGAATCACCATTCTAAGATTGATCGTGCTACCTTGTCCATCTTTCCGGTGCACCCTTCGATCAATGAGTTAGGATTGTGCCAATCCCTCGCTCTGTTGATCATATCGTCTTGCCCTGAAAAGCAAGATTGTTCCTGAGCTTAATAGCATATCGGTGGTTGTGATTTTCCGATTATCTTCTCGGAAGTATCACCGGGTCGTCACCCGACCGCTATGTTGAGCTCGTAATCAAGTTGGTTTATCCTTGTAAACCACCCCTTCTTCGAGAGTCTGTGTTGGATACCCCTGAGCTAGATGGTTAAGCTGAACAGCAACTTGGAGAGTTGGAAGATAAAAGCTTGCCTAACTTAGTTCGTTCCAAAGGGATATTCTTGTGTAGTGTGTGTTGAAGAAAGGTGATATCTTCATCGATTGGTCCCTGTGATTAGTTGCTGGATCTATTATCTTATCCAATCTTTGATTTGAGTATGGGCTATCGTCAAATCAAATCAGAACCAACGATATTCGTAATGTTGTCTTACTCGTGGTTTTCCTCGAGCATACACCATTATATTCTTATGGGTCTGACCAATGCTATCACCGTGTTCACACGATGGTGGAAGTCCAGTGATATGGGAATTCCGATGAGTTGTTGTTGAGCTCATCGACAACATCCTTATCTTCTCCATGATTCTATTGGACATTAAGCTAGTGTTGGAAACTTTGTAAACAATGCCTTCGAGTTCCGTCTCTGAGGTATATGTTTGGATGAAAGAAGTGACTTCCTTTGATTCACGTGCATTTGATGTAAGTTGCCACCGTGAATTCGAGAAAGCATGTTTTTACCTCCTCTGGAACCATCCCAAGTCAGTTATGCACGTGCGAAGTATTCTGTGGTTTGATAGACTGATCATCTTCATTCCATATGTGTATCCTAGCACACCAAGCCACTGACTGATTTGTTCAAGGAGAAAGAGTATCTTCATAAGAGCTAATCCGGACTTATGAAAGAACTTCGATATCCTCGCTGATGGTTCCCAACCAGAACTCGGTAGTGTTTTATTGTAAGACTACCAAGTGATCATGTTTTGTCTGGGACAGCGTGTTCACACGTGTGTAGCAGAACCAGCTCATGTTTTGGAGCTTGCTATCGTAGTTCATTTCCCGAGAATCTCGCAACGTCATCTCGTCGAATTGTGTTGCAAACTTTCGTTTTCTTCCTAGACTCAATGAGTCTGGAATATTCTGACACCAACCAGTTCTGAATCTC
>NW_021180289.1:0-1334 GCF_002162155.2 Triticum dicoccoides | reverse complement strand
ATCAACGCCCACAACTACTTTGTGTTCTACTCATGCAAAGAATCTACGCAATAGACCTAGCTCATGATGCCACTGTTGGGGAACGTAGCAGAAATTCAAAATTTTCCTACGTGTCACCAAGATCTATCTATGGAGAGACCAGCAACGAGTAGAAAGAGAGTGCATCTACATACCCTTGTAGATCGCTAAGCGGAAGCGTTCAAGAGAACGGGGTTGAAGGAGTCGTACTCGTCGTGATTCAAATCATCGATGATCAAGTGCCGAACGCACGGCACCTCCGCGTTCAACACACGTACAGCCCGGTGACGTCTCCCACGCCTTGATCCAGCAAGGAGAGAGGGAGAGGTTGAGGAAAGACTCCATCCAACAGCAGCACAACGGCATGGTGGTGATGGAGGAGCGTGGCAATCCAGCAGGGCTTCGCCAAGCACCACGGGAGAGGAGGACGACTTGGGAGAGGCGGAGGGCTACGCCAGAACTTTGTGTTTAGCTCCCATGCGCCTCCCCACTATATATAGGGGTGGAGGGGCTGGTTTCTTGCCCTCCAAGTCCATTGGGGCGTTGGCCAAGGTGGGAGTAAAGAAATTTCATTATTTCCTTCCCCACCGATTGTTATCCCCCCTTTTTAGGGATCTTGATCTTATCCCTTCGGGATATGATCTTATTCCTTCTAAGGGGGGATCTTGGTGCGCCTTGACCAGGGGTGTGGGGCCTTGCCCCCACTACCCACGTCCATGTGGGTCCCCCCATGCAGGTGGGCCCCACTCCGGAACCTTCTAGAACCTTCCCGGTACAATACCGAAAAATCCCGAACATTTTCCGGTGACCAAAATAGGACTTCCCATATATAAATCTTTACCTCCGGACCATTCCGGAACTCCTCGTGACGTCCGGGATCTCATCCGGGACTCCCAACAACATTCGGTAACCACATACAAACTTCCTTTATAACCCTAGCGTCATCGAACCTTAAGTGTGTAGACCCTACGGGTTCGGGAGACATGTAGACATGACCGAGACGTTCTCCGGTCAATAACCAACAGCGGGATCTGGATACCCATGATGGCTCCCACATGTTCCACGATGATCTCATCGGACGAACCACGATGTCAAGGACTTAATCAATCCCGTATTCAATTCCCTTTGTCTATCGGTATGTTACTTGCCCGAGATTCGATCGTCGGTATCCAATACCTTGTTCAATCTCGTTACCGGCAAGTCACTTTACTCGTTCCGTAACACATCATCCCGTGATCAACTCCTTGGTCACATTGCGCATATGATGATGTCCTACCAAGTGGGCCCAGAGATACCTCTCCGTTTACACGGAGTGA
>NW_021180288.1:0-1689 GCF_002162155.2 Triticum dicoccoides | reverse complement strand
AAAAGTTGAGATGGTTACGGCAAAAACTGGATGCACTTCATGTACAAAATGGACAATCTCTTCCGAAGTATCAGGGTTTCAGACGAAAACCCATCTATTACAAAGGGATTTCATTTTTTTGAACTTATTTGAACTCCAGACTTTTTGTGTGTTCAAAATGCACCATTCAAAGCCACATCAATAATTTTCAACCCTTTCTAACTTCATTTGGTATTTTTCATGCATTTACTGATTGTTTTGAGCTAAATGACCCCGAAATTGAAAAGCACTACAAATGAAGTCTGAAAAGGTTGAAAGTTGGCATGGTATCATCATTTCACCGACATAGCATGTGCTAAAAAGTTGAGAGGGTTGCGGAAAAAAATGGATGCACTTCATGTACAAAATGGAGAGTCTCTTTTGAAGTATCAGGGTTTTGGACGAAAACTCATGTGTTACAAAGGGTTTCATTTTTTGAACTTATTTGAACTCCAGACTTTTTTTGTGTTCAAAATGCACCATTCGAAAGCCACATCATAAATTTTTCAATCCTTTCTGGCTTCATTTGGTATTTTTCATTCATTTACTGATTTTTTTTGAGCTAAATGACCTTGAAATTGAAAAGCACTACAAATGAATGCAAGACAGGATAGTCTGTAAAGAATGTAAGAAGATCCATACTTTTATAACTTCATAAATTCTGAAAAATCACCACACTATAGAAGAAAATTTGTTGCTTACTTTGGAAAGATTTCAGAAATTTATCACCTTCTGACTTCCCACAAGAATTCACACAATGATAGAAAACTTTCTGCGTTCAAACAACAACATGTTTGTAATGATCTGCAGAATTACTATGCATCTTTTACTGCAACAATTCTAAAAAATTAGGACAACATGGGAAATTTGTATATCAATCATTTGTAAAAAAATCAGAAATTTATCATGTTCCAGTGAATTTTAAAAAAAATTGTTACTAGAAGCAAAAGTTTCTGTTTTTTAGCTAAATGGCCCTGGAATTGAATAGCACTACAAATGAAGTCTGAAAAGGTTGAAAGTTGGCATTGTATCATCATTTCACCCACATAGCATGTGCGAAAAGTTGAGAGGGTTACAAAAGGCATTTCATTTCTTCACATGTAACTGCAGTGATATTGTAGATCAAAGACATCGTCATAATAGTTGCGGAGAGAAAGTCTTCACTTTTTCTTCGCTTGTGTCCTTTGCTTATTGCCCAGTAACCATGGATAATCTTCATTGTTTAATAGGGTGCGTGGGTCAGCCTTGACTTTGAAGGGAGGAATTTCATGAAACTTTTCATAATCCTCAGACATGTCTGACTTGCCCTCCACTCCCATGATGTCTCTTTTCCCTGAAAGAACTATGTGGTGCTTTGGCTCATCGTATGATGTATTCGCTTCCTTATCTTTTCTTTTTCTCGGTTTGGTAGACATGTCCTTCACATAGAAAACCTGTGCCACATCATTGGCTAGGGCGAATGGTTTGTCTGTGTACCCAAGATTATTCAGATCCACTATTGTCATCCCGTACTGTGGGTCTACCTGTACCCCGCCTCCTGACAGATTGACCCATTTGCACTGAAACAAAGGGACCTTAAAATCATGTCCGCAGTCAAGTTCCCATATGTCCACTATGTAACCATAATATGTGTCCCTTCCCCTCCTGGTTGCTACATCAAAGCAGACACCA
>NW_021180287.1:0-1103 GCF_002162155.2 Triticum dicoccoides | reverse complement strand
CAAGAACTATAAACCCCTGGAACCTCACCGATGAACACGGCATACCACTTGCCCTAGCAATGCACAAGAGAAGAGTTGAAGCAACAAATCAATGGAGCACAAGTAGCAAGCAAAGTAGAACATAAACAACAATGGAGCAGAAGAGAAGTAAAGCATGCATTATCATACGGCATAGCAAGTTCAACCTAGCACTACCTTGGTGTTAACCTACCACCACATCCAAAAGAGGGTGTCGTCCTACCACCGCAAGTTCACCATCAGCGTGAGGGGTTAGTATATACCACCTCACCAAAATATACAAACCATCAAATAGTTTTTTAGCCCTAGCTACACAAAATGTACGTCGTCATCGTCATCGTCGTCGTCGTCGCCACCGCCATCACCGTCGGGGATCACGCACGCTCACAGGCAGCACTACTCTAGTAGCAGTGCTTGCCCAGCCACCTCCTGAGCCACATCACCCTGTGAGCGTCGGCCATGGCAACGAACCCAACACCCTGGGCCTCATTGTCAAGCAGGTAGCTGAGAGCTGCCATGAGAGCCTCGTCGCTGAATCTATCTTGGGTCATGACAGCGCCATACAGGTCAGGGTGGACGTCCAGGGGCCTGCACTCCCTGATGGCTGTTGCCACCTCCTTCACCGTCTCAGTCATGCTGCAAAAGACATTGATCTCCTCCTCCATCAGACCTCCTCTCTTCCTCTTCCTATCATGGTTGGGGTCAAATGGCTTGTCGAAGGGCTTTGCAGCGGGCTTGTTAGGGCCATCAAGGACCTCGACGTCCGGTGTCCCAGGGAAGTCTGGCATGGGAGAACCAAGAGGCTCACCCGAGCCCATGGCATGCTTCCCAGTTGCCAGCCCGAAGGAGAAGATGTGCTGCATCTGGTTGTAGTTCTGGATGGGTGTGTTGAGGAACTCAACGTCCCTTGGGTGGTCCTAAGAATGAAACACATGTGTTGTTAGTTGTGATTAGGAGTAGGTAATGGTGGACAGTATGAAAAGGAAGAGGGTTGTGAGCTAACCGCGACATGGCCGGCGTAGTGCTCTGCCTCCAGAACTATGGAGCAAGTGTTCTCATCCCATGAGGCGCCGCTAAGGTCTCTC
>NW_021180286.1:0-1095 GCF_002162155.2 Triticum dicoccoides | reverse complement strand
AGGAGCGAGGGGGAGGGAGGTCCAGAGAGCGAGGGAGAAGTGAGAGGGGGTCGGGGAGGTGCGTGGCGTCACCGGGGCGTCGAGGAGGAGCCAGGCAGGCTGGGAGGGAGGAGGTGGCCGGGGCGCGTGGCCGCGCGCGCCACCGAGCAGCTTCGGGGCGAGGGGGGAAGACGACAGGGGGTAGCGGTGGCGGGCTGGGCCGCTGGAGGAGCTGGGCCAGGCTCTGGTGGGCTGCACGGGTGAGGCCAGGTAACTTCCTTCTCTCTCTCTCTTTTATTTCTATTTCAGTTCTGTTTTCTTTTATTTAATCTGTTTTGCCACTGTTTGAATTTAAAAAATAATTCAAACAATGCAAAAAACTCCTCTGAAAATATTTATGCTGCTTAATGGAATTTTCCAAAAGCACATAAAATGTTTCAGGGTATTTGGAAATATATTCTATACAAGTTATGAATATAGTTCCAAATGCAAATATAGTAATGATTTAAATTCAGTGCTCAGAATATTCCTCAAAAATGTTCATTATTTTTGGTTTGGTGCAAAACCCTTGCCAAAATATAACCAACATTATTTAAGGCCATTTTGAAAACATTGAATGCATTTTCCAGGGTTCTTTGCCCCTCTTTTATTTAAGTTTTTGAGGCTTCCAGAATTCCTCAGTTCAAGTTTCAGAAATTTAAATATGATGCCTGGATGAAGATGCAACTATTTACAAACAATAATCTAGGGCTGTGACAACTCACCCCCACTAAACAAAAATCTCGTCTCGAGATTCAAGCGTAGGGTAGGATGAAGGGGAAATGCAAACTAGTACAATCTTCACGATCCAGGTTGCACTTCGAATGAACGTTGATTCGATCACCATCATTGTCTTGAAGTCTTGCCTTGAAAATTCCTGTCAACATGACATGGAGGGAAGAAGGAGACTCTAGAAGGGTCGATCTTCTCGAAGATCGAACAACTCACGTAATGAGACATAACAACATCTCTCGAGCTGAGAGACGAAGTACACATCCATAGGAATTGGAGTGAAGCAGATGACAAAGGTTCACTAGGTAGACAACAATTCCAGACTCAAGAATGTGGTAAACGATT
>NW_021180285.1:0-657 GCF_002162155.2 Triticum dicoccoides | reverse complement strand
CTCTCACTCGGGGGCTTAGCTGCAGTCCAAGCACTCGCCTAAGTTATAAAAATCCTACCGAATGAAGAGCAACCCTCTCACTCGGAGGCTTAGCTGCAGCCTCGTGCTCGCCTAAGTTATCAAAATCCTACCGAGTGAAGAGCAATCCTCTCACTCGGAGGCTTAGCTGCAGCCCTGTGCTCGCCTAAGGTATAAAAATCCTACCGAGCGAAGAGCAACCCTCTCACTCGAGGGCTTAGCTGCAGCCCAGTGCTCGCCTAAGTGGACTAAAGAATAAGTCGATTGCAGTACAGGCACCTTGCTTTGAACCTGCAAAAGACATTCCGAGCCGAAGGCAATCGTATTCAAGCACCAAATCCAAGTTTGAATCGACATCTAAAGGAACCGAAAGTGCTCAGGCGTCAAGCCTGTTAAGGTTTGTCGGTTACAATTCCACTCGGCATACCGAGGCAAATTTAAAGCGTCGAGCCAGAAGAAGTTTTTTACCCCTCCTGTGGAGGGCTGGAAGGTGCAACAAATTCATCAAGGTCAATCCCGTCGGCGATCCGAGTGGCAGCTGCAAGGAAAGTTTCCATAAAGGACCTGAAGTCGTGCTTCTTGGTATTGGCCACCCGAAGGGCCGCCAGCTTCTCTTCTCGCGCATCTTTGCAGTGGACT
>NW_021180284.1:0-1629 GCF_002162155.2 Triticum dicoccoides | reverse complement strand
AATAGGCGGGGCTACTCTAAAAGACAATATGAAGTGCGTAAGCAAAAATATTCACAAGTTTATTTTATTACCATCATTTCTGTTGAGTTTCATTCATATATATGTATTGACCCCCTTATTCAAATTAGATGTGGCAGATGCGGAATGAACTCCTACCACAAGATCGCATGCGAGCAATTCAATAGGAATTGATTTGATGCTTTCTTGACCACGTCAGAAATAAATCCGGAGAATACCATGCATGTGGAAGTTGAGTTCATATGTTAGGGTATTGTAAGAGATCTTACACATTGTATATATATGTAGCCAGTAGCGTCGGTAAGATATACGAAAACTTGTTGTTCGACCAATCTCTCGGAGAAGGAGAGGTCGCTCACTTCTCTCTGTATATGTTCATGACGATCTTCTGTACTTAATTGTTTCCTTCATTTGCTTACTAGCTAGCTAGCATGTCGAGTCCTCTCTATATGTATAGTACGTAGCACTAGTAGAAAAGGGGGCATTGGTCCAGGCCGGGTCAGCCCATTAGTCCCGGTTCAATCCAGAACCGGGACCAATGGGGGCATTGGACCCGGTTCGTTAGCCTCGGGGGCCGGCCGGGCCACGTGGGCCATTGGTCCCGGTTCGTCTGGACCTTTTGGTCACGATTGGTGGGACGAACCGGGACCAATGTGCCTTGCTCCTGACCCACCACCATTTGTCCCGGTTGGTGGCCTGAACCGGCACCAAAGGCTTCCCTTTAGTCCCAGTTCAAGCCACCGACCGGGACCAATTAATTGCCTATATATACCCCACGAGCAGAGCACTCTCACCGCTCTGTTTTTCGTGGCCGGCGAGGAGAGAGCTTTGTGGTGCTCTAGCTCACCTCCTATGCACACGAGGTGTTCGATGGAATGCCCGAGCCACACTACTTAAACTTTCTCCTCTCCAGGCTCCACCTCCAAGCTCCATTTTTCTCAATATTTGTCTAGGTTTAGCGGTCTGTCACGTCCCGTCCCCATCTTCACCGCCGTCGATCGCCCGCGCCGATCTCGTCGACGGCACCACCGTGCTGAGCCTCTTGTTCTTATCTTCTTTCTGGAAGTAAAAAAACTCTTACTTGAATGTTTATATAGATAGTTGTGTAATTTTCTTACTTTTATATTGCATCTTATATAGTGCGATGGTTTTGGTATCCGCCCCCGTTGGCCCTCGTCCTGTCTATGATTCAGATGTGGTATATATTATCTTTTCATAACTATTGGTTCATTTATTGTTTATGACAATTATGCCGACCAACGTGACATAGATTTTATTTATCTAGGAGGTTGTTGAACCGGAAATTCCAACCGACCCTATTGTCGAGAGGTTAAATTTAGTTGAAGAAGAAAACAATTTGTTGAAGGAAAAAAATAGAAAAATTGAGGAGGAGAAGATGATATTGGAGTTGCATGTTGCGGATGTCGTCGATGATCACAAGATCAAGATGGATGCAATGCGCTTGAAGATTAGAAAGATTAGAAAATATGCCATTCATACCGAGGCTTGGTATCATTATGCCGTTGGATCAGTTGTTACATTGGTTGCGATTATGATCGCATTTGTTTTCGCATTGAAATGTTTTACATAGTTTCAGTGTATGGTTTAATT
>NW_021180283.1:0-1228 GCF_002162155.2 Triticum dicoccoides | reverse complement strand
CATGGGTTCCTCATCTGGTGCTGGTCCTCAGAAGCGCCGCGTGTGGGTACCCAACACCGCCCTGCCACCCAGGTTCACACCGAGGCCATCCTTCCAGGCGCCTCGCCCCGTTCAACAGTCTGCACCGGCCAAGCCCTATGGGGGTCCAACTAACAATGCTCCTCCACGTACCAGTTCCGTGACTTGTTTCAAGTGTGGGGAATCTGGTCACTATATGCGTGAGTGTCCCCAGACCAACCCCAACCAGTCTGCTAAAGCTGTTGGCCGTGGCAAGCCGACAGGAAAAATATTCCACGCCAAGCCGGTCACCGCTTCACGTGGCCATGTCAACTGTATCTCTGCCGAAGAAGCTCAAGAGGATCCCAACGTCGTTCTCGGTACGCTTCTTGTTAATTGCCACCCGGCATCTGTTCTTTTCGATACAGGAGCCTCTCATTCTTTTATATTTGAAAATTATGCTCGTTTGCATAACGTCGCATTCGGTGATATGCCAACCTCTATGGTAATTCAAACTCCGGGATCCAAATGGCAAACTTCTAGAGTAAGCCATGGAAATGAAATCCAAGTCGACAGACTTGTTTTCCTCGCGTCTTTGATAGCCCTTAAATCTTCAGATATTAATATCATATTGGGTATGGACTGGATGTCAGCTCATCAAGCCAAAATTGATTGCTTCTCTAGGACTGTTCAACTCACCCATCCTTCGGGGAAGATAGTCAATGTCTTGACCCGAATAGCCAAGCGACAATTATATTCTCTTAACGCCAGCCCCTTGCCAGACCTTGAGGACGTTCCGGTAGTCCGTGACTTCCCGGATGTCTTTCCAGAGGAATTTCCAGGTGTTCCACCTGACAGGGATGTTGAGTTTGTAATAGACCTCATTCCAGGAACCGTTCCGATTGCTAGAAGACCTTATAAGATGGCACCCCTAGAACTAGCCGAGCTTAAGAAACAACTCGATGAGTCCTTGAAAAAGGGTTTCATCCGACCTAGCTCTTCTCCGTGGGCTTGCCCCGTCCTATTCGTCAAGAAGAAGGATGGTACGGACCGGATGGTTGTAGATTACCGACCTGTCAATTTGGTCACAATCAAGAACAAATATCCGCTTCCCAGGATCAACGACCTGTATGATCAGCTCGCTGGATCCTCAGTCTTCTCCAAGATGGATTTGAGGTTGGGCTACCATCAAATCAAAATCAGAAACGGGGACATTCCTAAAACGGCCTTT
>NW_021180282.1:0-1314 GCF_002162155.2 Triticum dicoccoides | reverse complement strand
TCTCCATGCTAGCCAAGTTGTTGCAGCTCCCTCCGTCTATTATGACGCGCACAGAACGTTCCTTCACAACTCCCTTGGTATGGAACAAATTGTGCCTCTGATTTTGCTCAGCTTGTGTGACCTGCACACTCAAAACACGTTGAGCAACTAAACATTCATACCTGTCAGCGTCTTCAGGAGCCATGTATTGCGTCTCATGATCAGAATCATCTCCACCATGTTCTTCACGTGTAATAAGAGCCAATGTCTCCTCATCATAGTCACTAGCGGACTCATATCCACCATCCGCGGTAGCAATCATCACACGCGGAGATTTGCATTCTCTCGCATAATGACCTCCTCCCTTACAACGACGACAAATAATATCACTTGTGTGCCCTGTTGATGCTATGGAAGAAGAAGAACGCTGTGTAGGACCCGCAGGTGCGCTCTTGGAAGATAATGGTGGTTGTGCCTGTTTTCTTGTATCACGGCTGGAGGTGGCACCGGAGGGAGGTGCTGGTGCAGTTGAAGTAGAAGATGCACGTGGTGTCCATGATGAAGGTCGGCCTGCAGAAAAGTTAGTTCGCCCGAATGCTTGTCGATCCTGCACTTCACGTTCAGCTTTACAAGCAAGATGGAATAAACGAGTGATATTAGTATACTCCTTATAGTCTAGAATGGTCTGAATCTCTCTATTTAATCCACCCAGAAAACGTGCAAGCATAGCTTCATTTTCCTCAACAATACCACATCTAATCATGCCAGTTTGTAATTCCTGATAATATTCTTCTACAGAGTTTTTCCCTTGTCTTAAACGCTGCAATTTTTGAAGCAATTCACGTTGATAATATGGTGGAACCCAACGCGTACGCATAGCAGTTTTCAAAGCAGCCCAAGTAGTTGGAATAGGATATAATCTACAATGTTCAGACCACCATACACATGCAAAACTAGTGAAAGCACAAACAGCAGCAGCAACTCATCTCTCCTCAGGATATTGTAAACATGTAAATCGTTGTTCAGTTTCTAACTCCCAAGTAAGATATATATCAGGAACATATCTACCCTCAAATGGTGGAATATTCAATTTCAGTTTAGGAATATGGACATCATCTCGTACCTGAGGTGGTGGTGCAGGCCTACCATTACGAATATATACCTGAGGTCGACCTGCTGGTGGAGGTACAGGTGGCTGCACGTAGTGTTGATTTTGATCAACCTCATCCTCATAATCTCCCACATAATCATCCTCCTCCGCATCAGCAGCAGGAGCCACAGAAGTATCCAAGCTATGCTGTTGATACTTCTGTGGCTCCTGCTGCTGATGCGGAG
>NW_021180281.1:0-1067 GCF_002162155.2 Triticum dicoccoides | reverse complement strand
GTTGTTTATCTTTAGTAGCCTCTCTTACCGGGAAATGTCTCCTAGTGTTACCGCTGAGCCATGGTAGCTTGCTACTGCTCTGGAACACTTAGGCTGGCCGGCATGTGTCCTTCTTCGTTCCTGTGTCTGTCCCTTCGGGGAAATGTCACGCTTTGAGTACCGGAGTCCTGTTAGCCCGCTACAGCCCGGTTTACCGGAGTCCTGCTAGCCCAGTGCTACAGCCCGGACCCACTTGCTGATGACCGACACGTTCGAAGCTGGGTCATGGATGCCTGTCCCTGTAAGTCTGTGCCACTTTGGGTTTACGACTAGTCATGTCAGCCCGGGCTCTTTATCATATGGATGCTAGCGACACTTTCATATACGCGAGCCAAAAGGCGCAAACGGTCCCGGGAAAAGGTAAGACGACACTCGTGGGGATACCGTGCGTGAGGCCGCAAAGTGATATGAGGTGTTACCAGCTAGATCGATGTGACATCGAGTCGGGGTCCTGACAGTGTTGGCATCAGAGCAGGACTGCCTGTAGGTTCTCCAAGCCAAACTGGTCGATGTTGAGTCTAGAAATTCTTTAGTTATATGTAGGGGAATTGTTTGTGGGTTGGAACGTAAGGCTATTTTTACTCCTTATACCTTATGACTTTCTGATCTGAGTCAGTCCATTCTTCCACCGGGGGTTAAGGAATTAGGATCTACTCTCTCTATCAGGATCACGTGTTACTAATCAGTAGTACCTTATAAGTTTGATGGTTACAAGCCTAGTTCAGTTCTACTACCACATTATGTTGTTAGAATGGTTCCAGAACTTTGATATGATCATGTTGGGTGTGTACGAAATCCTTTGTCAAAAGTCTCAATATCCTTTTTGAGCATTTACAGCTGTTATGCTGCCGAAATTTTGCTAGAAATTCTAATGCCTTGCATTATGATTATGCTTTCAGATGGCCACTCGCGACCTCAATCAAGTGGTTCGCCTAACTCGATGCCTAGATGTACCCGGCCATACTGCTAAGTTGGTCAGGGTAATGACTGAGGCTGGATACCGCTGGTATCCTGAGTACACGGTCGAA
>NW_021180279.1:0-1332 GCF_002162155.2 Triticum dicoccoides | reverse complement strand
TCCTTTCTCTCTATTCTGCCGTGGTCGAGCTTTAAGTCTTAACTTCATACCTTACAACTCAGGCAAGAACTCCTTCTTTGACTGATCCATCTTGAACAACTTCAAGATCATGTCAAGGTATGTGCTCATTTGAAAGTACCATTAAGCGTTTTGATCTATCCATATAGATCTTGATGCTCAATGTTCAAGTAGCTTAATCCAGGCTTTCCATTGAAAAACACTTTCCAAATAACCCTATATGCTTTACAGAAATCCTACATCATTTCTGATCCATAATATGTCAACAACATATACTCATCAGAAATTCTATAGTGCTCCCACTCACTTCTTTGGAAATACAAGTTTCTCATAAACTTTGTATAAACCCAAAATCTTTGATCATCTCATCAAAGCATACATTCCAACTCCGAGATGCTTACTCCAGTCCTTAGAAGGATTGCTGGAGTTTTGCATACTTATTAGCATCTTTCAGGATTGACAAAACCTTCCGGTTATATCACATACAACCTTTCCTCAAGAAAAAACATCGAGGAAACAATGTTTTGACATCCTATCTGCAAGATTTCATAAATAATGCAGTAATTGCTAATATAATTCCAACAGACTCTTAGCATCACTACGAGTGAGAAAGTCTCATCGTAGTCAACTCCTTGAACTTGTCAGGAAACTTCTTAATGACAAGTCGAGCTCTCTTAATGGTGATACTTACCATCATTGTCCGTCTTCCTTTTAAAATCCATCTATACTCAACAGCCTTACGACCATCAAGTAGTTCTTCCAAAGTCTATACTTTGTTTTTATACATGGATCCTCTCTCGGATTTTATGGCCTCGAGCCATTTATCGGAATCCAGGCCCACCATCGCTTCTCCATAGCTCGTAGGTTCATTGTTGTCTAGCAACATGACTTCCAAGACAGGATTACATACCACTCTGAAGTAGTACGCATCCTTGTCATCCCACGAGGTTTGGGAGTGACTTGATCCGAAGTTTTATGATCACTATCATAAGCTTCCACTTCAATTGGTGTAGGTGCCACAGGAACAACTCTTTGTGCCCTGCTATACACTAGTTGAAGTGATGGTTCAATAACCTCATCAAGTCTCCACCATCCTCCCACTCAATTCTTTCGAGAGAAACTTTTCCTCGAGAAAGGACCCGATTCTAGAAACAATCCCTTATTGCTTTCGGATCTGAGACAGGAGGTATACCCAACTGTTTTGGGTGTCCTATGAAGATGCATTTATCCGCTTTGGGTTCGAGCTTATCAGCCTGAAACTTTTTCACATAAGCGTCGCAGCCCCAAACTTTTAAGAAATGACAGCTTAGGTTT
>NW_021180278.1:0-1069 GCF_002162155.2 Triticum dicoccoides | reverse complement strand
GGTCATTTTCAAAATGATTCTGAGGGTTTCACAGATCCCCATTTCAAGTTTCTGATGAAAGAGTAAACATGATGCAACACTCTAATGCATGACTAGCTAGGGTGTGACAACTCACCCCCACTCAAAAGAATCTCGTCCCGAGATTTGGGTTCCTCTGGGAAGAAGGCGGGGTACTCAAGTCGAAGACGATCCTCCCTTTCCCAGGTTGCTTCATCCTCAGAATGGTGCGACCATTGTACTTTGAGGAACTTGATGTTCTGACGTCGGGTGATACGTTCGGCCTGATCGAGGATACGAACGGGGTACTCTCGATATGTAAGATTATCTTGGAGATCAAGCGTTTCGTGGTCCACTTCACGGATAGGATCCGAGAAGCAACGCCTGAGTTGAGAAACGTGGAAGACATCGTGGACTCTGGAGAGATGCGGAGGTAGTTCCAGCTGGTAGGCAACTTCCCCTCGTTTGGCAAGAATGCAAAAAGGTCCAATGTAACGAGGAGCCAATTTGCCTTTGATACCGAAACGATGGGTTCCCTTCAGAGGGGTGACCCGAAGATAAGCCTTCTCGTCAACCTCGAAAGTCATAGCCTTATGTTTTCGGTCATAATGACTCTTTTGACGAGATTGGGCTGTTTTCAACTTTTCACGAACGATGCGAACTTGTTCTTCTGCTTCCTGAATCATATCCGGGCCAAAGAATTGTCTTTCCCCGGTCTCTGACCAGTTAAGGGGTGTTCGACACCGTCGTCCATAGAGAACTTCAAAAGGGGCTTTACCCAAGCTAGATTGATAGCTGTTGTTGTAAGCGAATTCGGCAAATGGAAGGCACTTTTCCCAGTCCATTCCGAATGAGATAACAGAGGCTCGAAGCATGTCTTCTAGAATCTGGTTGACGCGTTCCACTTGACCACTCGACTGAGGGTGGAAGGCGGTGCTAAAGGAGAGACGGGTTCCCATAGCATTTTGGAAACTTTCCCAAAATCGAGAGGTGAAAAGACTTCCTCGATCCGAGTTAATTTCCAAAGGAACACCATGGAGAGACACTATTCGGGAGATGTATAAGTCTGCCA
>NW_021180277.1:0-1083 GCF_002162155.2 Triticum dicoccoides | reverse complement strand
GGGGGGGGCACACCCCGGAGGCGCGTGCTGGGCGTTTGCAACCGCCTCAACACTTCCAGACTTGTGAGAGGCCGCCTACGCAAGATTTGACGGTATGCTAGCCCCCGGAGGCCGCCGGCCACAGTCGTAGACGTGCGAAGAGCAATCCGCGTAGAGGGAAGTGTTCAGATACTTCTCCATCACAAAAAATTATGAAAAATTACCATCAGTCCTATAGCACATGTGCCCACGTTGTGTAAAAAACTCATGATTTTATCGCGCTCCAAGTATTTAATAATATTCACGCTGCATCGTTACCGCAGAACGTCTACTACCATTTCATTGCCGTCCGTGAGGGGGGCCACAACCCGGAGACGCGTGCCGCCTCTTCGGACATGCCACAACACCAGCCCGCATGTATGAGGGCCCGGTACGACGCTCCGGTGGCATTGCTACCCCCCAGGGCCCCCGTCCTGCCTAACCCTGTAGCGTTTGACCACGGGATCTAGCCCTTTGACTTTGCACGGACGGGCTTTGACCAGTGGACCTCTCCACCCGGTTGTGTTAGGTCGGCCCAGAGGGACACCGGGAAGCAACATCCGGGCCAAACCCACAGCTACATCCACTCCGTGTAGACCCGACGCGTCCGTTTCCCCCCTCCAGGTGCCGGCGGCGGCCGCGGCCGTGAGGGGGGGGGCACACCCCGGAGACGCGTGCTGGGCATTTGCAACCGCCTCAACACTTCCAGACTTGTGAGAGGCCGCCTACGCAAGATTTGACGGTATGCTAGCCCCCGGAGGCCGCCGGCCACAGTCGTAGACGTGCGAAGAGCAATCCGCGTAGAGGGAAGTGTTCAGATACTTCTCCATCACAAAAAATTATGAAAAATTACCATCAGTCCTATAGCACATGTGCCCACGTTGTGTAAAAAACTCATGATTTTATCGCGCTCCAAGTATTTAATAATATTCACGCTGCATCGTTACCGCAGAACGTCTACTACCGTTTCATTGCCGTCCGTGAGGGGGGCCACAACCCGGAGACGCGTGCCGCCTCTTCGGACATGCCACAACACCACCCCACATGTATGAGGGCCCGGTACGA
>NW_021180276.1:0-1370 GCF_002162155.2 Triticum dicoccoides | reverse complement strand
GAGTCTAGGCGGACGTCGTTGCGGTAGCGACGACGGACGCCGAGACGAGCACGTGACACCATTCCCACCCTGTCTTAGCGTAACACGAGTCGAGGATGACGTCGTCGCGGTAGCGACGACGGACGCCGAGACGAGCACGTGACACCCGTGCTATCCGGTCTTAGCATAACGCGAGTCGAGGCGGACGTCGTCGCGGTAGCGACGACGGACGCCGAGACGAGCACGTGACACCATTGCCACCCTGTCTAAGCGTAACGCGAGTCGAGGCGGACGTCGTCGCGGTAGCAATGACGGACGCCGAGACGAGCACGTGACACCAGTGCCACCCTGTCTTAGCGTAACGCGAGTCGAGGCGGACGTCGTCGCGGTAGCGACGACGGACGTCGAGACGAGCACGTGACACCAGTGCCACCCTGTCTTAGTGTAACGCGAGTCAAGGCGGACGTCCTCGCGGTAGCGACGACGGACGCCGAGACGAGCACGTGACACCACTGCCACCCTGTCTTAGCGTAACACGAGTCGACGGATGCCGAGACGAGCCAGTGACACCACTGCCACCCTTTCTTAGCGTAACGCGAGTCGAGGCGGACATCGTCGCGGTAGCGACGATGTCACATCCCTAGCTTCTGGTGCTGTCTGGTGTGTGCATCATGTTTAAATTCAAATGAAAATTTGAATTGGGGAATTTTCAAAAGCCTCAGAATCCTTTTAAAAAAATGATGAAGATAAAAATTGCGTCAAATAAGTCCAAGAAAATGTTCCTGTTATCCTCTGGAAATATTGGCAAGAGGCAAAATCCAAACCAATATTTTTGGTGTCTCAGAAACATTTAATTTGGGCATTTGAATTAAATCAATAATTATTTGAATTGGATTTATATCTACTATTAAATAAATATAGGTCCAATAATTCTGAAATATTTTGTGGAGCATTGTTTTAATTCTTTTAGCTCCTAAAAATATTGTCAGAAGCAAAATAAATTGAATTGGTTTCAAAACCAAATTCAAAACAAACCTGCAAAATAGAAAACTGAATTAATTAGAAAAAGACAGAGAGAGAAGGGAATTACCTGGGTGTCACATCCCTAGCTTCTGGCATTGCACTAGTACTAGCCTTTGGTGATGCATCATGTTTACTTTTACAGAAAGTTGAAATGGGGATTGTCCAAACCCTAGCATTTTAAGAATTCACCAGGTTCACCTAAAATATTTTCAGTCAATCCAAGTGGCTTTCAAAAATGTTCATCATCTTTGGAAAAATGCTGGAAACAGTAACCAGAGATGATGCACATTTTTCCATGTCATTTTGGATCTTTGAACTAATATATATCGTATTTGAGTTGGAGCAAATATATGTTATATATATTTTTT
>NW_021180275.1:0-502 GCF_002162155.2 Triticum dicoccoides | reverse complement strand
AAAAAATCTAACAAAAGAATCTATGAACTACATATCTAAATTACTACACATCTAACAAAAAAAATCAATGAACTACAAAAAAATCATTAAAATTCTATGAACAAAATTAGAACTGAAAAAAATCATAAAAATTCTATGAACAAAAAAAATCATAAAAAATTGACATCTAAATTACTTACACAATATGAAAAAAAATTGATATCTAAATTACATCAGAAACAAATCATAAAAAAATGACATCTAAATTACAACTTAAAAAATCATAAAAAAATCTAACACGATATGAACAAATTAATTACACATCTAAATTAACACAATATGAAAAATCTATGAACTACACATCTAAATTACTACACATCTAACAAAAAAATCTATAAACTACAAAAAAATCTAACAAAATTACTACACATCTAACAAAATTAGTTGCTCACGGCGACGGCGACGGCGACAGCGACGGTGACGGCGAGGTGCAGCGCGGGGTGGGCGGGGCGGCGACGGCTTC
>NW_021180274.1:0-1335 GCF_002162155.2 Triticum dicoccoides | reverse complement strand
AGGTCACACAAGCTGAGCAAAATCAGAGGCACAATTTGTTCCATACCAAGGGAGTTGTGAAGGAACGTTCTGTGCGCGTCATAATAGACGGAGGGAGCTGCAACAACTTGGCTAGCATGGAGATGGTGGAGAAGCTTTCTCTCACCACAAGACCACATCCACATCCTTACTACATCCAATGGTTCAACAACAGCGGCAAGGTTAAGGTAACACGTACTGTTCGTGTGCATTTTAGTATCTCTACATATGCTGATTATGTTGATTGTGATGTGGTACCTATGCAAGCATGTTCCTTATTACTTGGTAGACCATGGCAATTTGATAAAAATTCTGTACACCATGGTAGAAACAATCACTATACTCTTGTTCATAAGGATAAAAATATTACTTTGCTTCCTATGACTCCTGATTCCATTTTGAAAGATGATATTAATAGAGCTAATAAAGCACAACAAGAGACGAATAAGAGTGAAAATCAGATTGTGGCAAAAGAATTTGAGCAACAAATGAAGCCTAATAATAAACCATCTAGTGTTGCTTCTGAAATTAAATTGAAAAGTGCATGTTTATTTGCCACCAAATCTGATATTGATGAGCTAGATTTCAGCAAATCTGTTTGCTATGCTTTTGTGTGCAAAGAGGCATTATTTTCATTCGAGGACGTGCCTTCCTCTTTGCCTCCTGCTGTCACTAACATTTTGCAGGAGTTCGCTGACGTTTTTCCACAAGACGTGCCATCGGGATTACCGCCTATTCGAGGGATTGAGCATCAGATTGACTTAATTCCTGGTGCTTCACTGCCAAACCGTGCACCATACCGTACCAATCCAGAGGAGACGAAGGAGATTATGCGTCAAGTACAAGAGCTTCTCGACAAAGGTTATATACGCGAATCCCTTAGTCCTTGTGCTGTTCCTATTATTCTAGTGCCGAAAAAGGATGGTACATCACGTATGTGTGTTGATTGTAGAGGCATTAATAATATTACTATTCGTTATCGTCATCCTATTGCTAGGCTAGATGATATGCTTGATGAATTGAGTGGCTCTACAATATTCTCCAAAGTTGATTTGCGTAGTGGCTACCATCAAATTCGTATGAAATTGGGAGATGAATGGAAAACAGCATTTAAAACTAAGTTTGGATTATATGAGTGGTTAGTCATGCCTTTTGGGTTAACTAATGCACCTAGTACTTTCATGAGATTAATGAACGAAGTTTTACGTGCTTTCATTGGACGATTTGTGGTAGTTTACTTTGATGACATATTGATTTATAGCAGATCTTTGGAAGAACATTTGGAACATTTACGTGCTGTTTTTATTGCTCTACGTG
>NW_021180273.1:0-1262 GCF_002162155.2 Triticum dicoccoides | reverse complement strand
TATGCCTTCGTTCTTGCCATGTGTAGCTAGCACTTTGTGCCTTCTTGCTGGTTATATGCTTTCCTTTCCATGACTTGCACCGTAGTGAGTGCATCGAGCTCGTTTACATGCCTTCGTGAGTTATATTTCAGCGTGTCTCAGTTTTCACTAAGTCTGAAAACTGATTGTGTTCGAGCTATGTTCGTGAGCTCGGTAGAGTATTTTGTGAACCCTTTTGGCCCCAGGTCACTTTGGGTGTTTTGTTAAGCTTGTTGAGTAGCTCCATGCCATGTTCTTACTTGTCATGTTCAGGTTTTCTATCATGTTGTTTTGCTGCTCCGAAGAGAGCATCGTGATCTGAAATTCCAGACTAGTGTTAATTTCACTAAGTCTGGAATCTGTTTTGCATTTGCGTTTTAGCCATGCTTGTTTGAACCTCTTAATGGATGAATTTGCCTATGGCTCAGTGCTAGTGTTTTGTCAACCATCTTGTGTGCCTCACTGCCATGTATTTTGTTTTCATGTTTGGTGGCTGTAGCATGTTCATTTCGTTGCATTTAGATGCCTACTTGCTGTAAATCGCAGACCGGTGTCATATCTTAAAACGCTCGCCATTTCCAAACCGTAGCTCCGATTCCAATGATCTTTATATCGTTTTCAAGCGATTTCATCCCCTCTATCCAGTGGCACACTTGGTTTTCCAAGTTGATGCCAGGTTCATGCATTTCCTGTCATATCTTGCATTTTGCATCCCGCATCGCATCCCGCATAGCATATCGTCATTTCATCATATTGCTTGGTCTTGCCGTGGTTGATTGTATCCTTGTTGCTTGTTTGTCTTGTCGGGTAGAGCCGGGAGACGAGTTCGCTACCGAGGAGCCCGTTGAGTTTGCTTGTGAGGATCCAGTCAACTCTGACAACTGTGCAGGCAAGATGATCATACCCTCGAAATCACTACTATCTTTGCTATGCTAGTTTGCTCGCTCTTTTGCTTTGCCACTGCTACGATGCCTACCTTTTGCTTGTCAGCCTCCCAATTGCCATGTTGAACCTCTAACCCACCATTGACCTAGCAAACCGTTGATTGGCTATGTTACTGCTTTGCTCAGCCCTTCTTATAGCGTTGTTAGTTGCAGATGAAGATTGGAGCCGTTCCTTGTTGGAACTTTTATTTACCTGGTTGGGATATCACTATATTGCTATGTTATCTTAATGCATCTATATACTTGGTAAAGGGTGGAAGGCTCGGCCTCTCGCCTAGTGTTTTGTTCCACTCTTGCCGC
>NW_021180272.1:0-1725 GCF_002162155.2 Triticum dicoccoides | reverse complement strand
ATTGTCTTGCTGTCAAGTTGTGTTCAGTTCTTTCCATGTAGAACTTACTAGAAATTCTTGCATACATCCTAAACAAATAAAGAGTTGCATGCATTTAAATTAAGCAGTTCCGAAGAAAGAATTATTTCAAGTTATTTTGTTTGGAGATGAGTTTCCTTTTCTACACCTTTGTGTAAAGGATGGAGCCTCCACAATGCCTATGAGCCATGCTTTTTCCCACCTAGTAAAGTGGTCTATTTTCAAGTGGCATCATATGGCGAAGGAGGGGATCCGGATCAAGAGCCGTAATGGTGCTTGTGATGGCATGTCTAGCACTTGCGCGACCCTGGAGTCTGGCATCTTCTTGCAAGTAAGCTCCTTTTGCTCTTCTATGCCCCCCACCTCTCTGGTGAGGATCTCTGGTTGGATTTGGGTAACTAGACCCCAAGAGATGTAATCCTATTTGGATATGAACTGTGTATGCTAGCTTGATTTAGTTTATAGGAGTAGATTTTATAGATGAACTGTGTGTGCTAGCTTGATGGTGATACATGCCATATCTCTGGATTGACTCCATGGGGTATCCATTAACGTCTGAGGTTCCATAAGGAAATGAGTTTCTTGCATTCTCATGTTGAAAAGAATTAAAGAAACATAGCAGAATATGATATCAAAGTTTTTAGTTCTTATCGGGTTCGTCCACCTATAAATTCTGAAACAGGATATTCTTGAGAATGAGATGTAATTTTAGGAAATAGTTAGTTTTTAGTCTTTTATTTAGTGGCATTCATTTCTTTCTATACCATGACTAACATACTGAGATTCAGAAGATCCAAAACCTTTTATGAAAGGGCTTCTCTAACCAATAATAAGAACTTCATATATGCTTACTAAGGTTCTATATATACCCAGTCAGAAAATGTATTGCTTAGGCTACTTGTGCACTGAAAAATTATTAGATCCCTTGCTGCGTTAATACTGGCATCCAAAGTTTCTTCTATGTATATTATGTTCAATTTTTTTGTAAAATGCACAACTATCTTGAGCTTTAGTTTCTCTTTTCTCTTTATGTTGTATCACCTATATGAGGATATCTACTAACTTTAGATGCATATATAATGTATTTGATGACACACAGCAAACTACAGTAAGCAGTATGTTGGGCTTGCAAGATTACATACACCGGTCTCTGTTTCCCTTTGCCGACGGAGTCTATCGACAAGAGCGACGGATCTGGAGATTGATCAAGAGGTAGCCGCCCCTGCCTCTCGTCTTCGATTGTTTTTTGCTTTTGCTGTTGCTTACTTTCCTGCTTTCTTATCGTAGGTTACCCCCCACCGGTGCCATCTTTTGTCGACCTAACTGGCATCTCCTCGGCTGTTTGGAACCAGCGAATTAACTTACGCATCTCTAGGTTATGGTACCAGTGAGGTGGCTTTGATGATGCCCCTATCAAGAGTATACATATGGTCGTGACTGATGAAAAGGTGAATGCCTATTTTGTTCTCCAGTCTTTTGCGACTCATACGCTGCTTATGCAAGTCGTGATTGTTGTTTCTCTACATTGTTGTCTCTGTAGGACATTTAAGGGCTTTCCTTAGTTGCCTGTGATTTGAGTAGGATAAATTATGTCTTTGTAATGTTGACAGCCTATATCTTTTGATGTTGTTCTCCAGGATTATAAGATGCTTGTTGGTTACTGAATGTGTTCTCTGCGTGTGTTTTTTCATAGGGAAACCATGCTAA
>NW_021180271.1:0-2992 GCF_002162155.2 Triticum dicoccoides | reverse complement strand
GGAAGTTGTGCGTATCGTCAACACGGTAAACTTTGATTTTGGAGTCATCATCATCAGAGATAGTATATGGCCTACAAATTCAATACGAGACTCGGATAATCCAGTCTGCTACGAGACTGAGTCCGACTGGAAGGTAAAGATGACCTCGAAAAGTATTCAAGATGGCCTTATTTGAAAAAGTGATCAACATAAGAGTTGTTTGTATCGTCGAGGCGCACAAATTTGATATTTGGGCCGTCTTGATCAGAGATCATATGCAACCTCGACGGCCTGCGCAAGAAGGAAGACAGAGTTTGGGCCAGATTCAGACTGAATCCGAGTTGGAATAGAACTAGGACTCTAGGACGCGAATTGATGTAATTTTTCTTGTAAGGAAAGCCTTGATGAATCCTTTACTTGTTCGGGAAGTCCAGCCGCCTCTTATATATGTTTGGGGTGACGGCCGATTGAACAACACCAATCGAACTAATCAATCTATTACACTTTTGTGTTCATCTATCTTTATCCCCTACCTTTGTATCTTTCTTTATCGTTTTTCGTTCGTTCTTCGCGTTGGAGGGCAGCGATCCACGAGGCTCTAGGGGCGAGCGAATCGACCTAGGGCAGCCCATAGCCGTCGCACTCCCTGACGGGGTCACTCCCGGGCGTGTGGGGTTTTGGGTCTTCAAAAGCGCCCGTCGACTGTCCTGCGTATCGCGCTGTTGGTCGGGTCTCCTTCGACGTGAGCTGCAGTGCATCACCCCGGAGTTGAGGGTACACGTGACGTGTTCATGGTCAACACACTTTTTGGCGACTCTGCTGGGGACGAATGTTTGAACAGTCTCCAGCCTGTTCTTGCTACGAGGAGAGCATCATCAAGCGGCTGCAATCTACAACGGTAACATGTATCATCAATCTCCTTATGTAGATGCAAATAGCCATTATGTTGATGTTGCTAGATCTTTCAATGGACATGTCATGTCGTCTAGCCCTAACGAGCAAAGGCCGACTAGTTATTCCATTGGAGAAACTTGGAATTTACAAAATCGCGACATGCAACCTACGAATATGAACTTTCGTGCATCGGCAACATCTTTCAATATGCCGGTGAACAACACGATTTGTTCGAGTGATCAATATATGACACCTCAATTACAGGAGGGTGTCTCACTGTTTTATCCATCGGCAACCGACTCGCAATATGCGGGTTCATCCCCAAACATGCCGATGGATGGGGGAATCGGACATGCTTCCATTAGTTATTTGGCCGGTTATCCTCAAACAGCATATACTACACCTCGTGAGATTAATTGTTCAGTGGCATATGAAACTAAAAATATTCATGACTCGGCTCGCCTACGCGGTTATGGCCGAGTGAATGGAGATTCCATAGGAGCATATGTGCCTAATATTAGAGGAGATGAGGTGGCTCTGGCTGCATTAAAAAGTTAAGCCCAAAATAAAAAGATTAGCGCTATTTGCCTTGAGCAGCATGAAAAGGGATTGGTTCCTGATTATGAGGCAATAAGAGCTAGGGTTCTGAAGGAAGACAAAGTTTTGCCGATTGATCAAATTGGCAAGAGAGAATATTCGACAGTAGTGCACATGTCCTCACCTATCACTGCAGCATGTAATACACCCCCTGTACAATTGGAAAATTTCGGCAGCATCAATTCATTGCCAAAAGATCCTAAGAGCATTGGGGGGCAAGCGGATCCAAGTAGGGATGAGTCTAAAGAAAAATATGTCGCCCGAATGGACGGGGTCAAGCCAACTCTCACAGGGAATAGCATCAATGGCTTTACTACGCCAACTCTTGAGGAATTACCAGCAGAATATAGACAGGCTTACGAAGCACTCAAGAAGAGCCGTGGAGAGGAATATTTGCAAGAATACGTCAAGTGCCTTCCTCCATCCAGCAACTATGTTGGCCCTTCTGCGATATTGAAGCAAGAAGGTTTGCAAGCAAATCAGCAAGAAAGGGTTCACTCAGCTAATATGGTTGATTCGGTTGAAACTGAGTCAAATATGAATAAGTCATCTACAGCCGAGTCGAATGATTTCTTTAAAGAAAAGACGATGGTGGATTCAGTTGAAACCAGATTGATCACAGATACTGTTACAACCGAGTGCATAGAGTCCATACCGAGTACATCATACCAGCTGAGTGCATCGACCCATCTGAGTACATCATGCCAGTCGAGTACATCGTTCCAGACAAGTGCATCGCCAGCTAAAGTCGAGTGCATCAAGCCAATTATTGTTGCGTGTACCAAAACACAAGATGCAAGTTTCACCGAGCAAAGGAATGGTAAATGCAACAAATTGGCCGTGTTAGATTTTTCTGGATGTAAGGGAGCTTACATGCTACCCTGTGAGTTTCGTGCTAAAGATATTGATGAGCATCAAGAACAAAGTAATATGGTTGAACACAGTTCAGTTAACGATGAACATCAAGACCAAGAAAATGCGGCCGAGCAAAGTTCAACTGACAAAGACCGTCCGAGTGAAATCCACTCGGGCAATCCGACTAAAATATACTCGGGCATTCCAAGTGATGAGGCACGAGATCCTGAAAAAGAGGAAGAGGCATTGGAGAATTATTCAGAAGTGGAGCAATGTATTGTTCCAGTGGTGCAACCATCTTCTCCTTCCAACGTCTTCACAAAGGTACACCTAGCAGATAGTTTACTCAATTTTCGATTCGGTCAAAATCATATTGTTGATGCACCTGTTAGTAAGATTCTAATTAATTTTGAAAGACCAATTGAAATAAATAATCTATTTGTTAGGAATGATCCTGTCACTAATCATGCTGATCAACACATGGCATTATTCAAAGAGGCTAGTAGTGATAACTTATCGCAACCAAAGTTGTTCCCGTCATGCCGACTGAACTTTATATTCATATGGACAACTTTGTTTGTTTCATGCCTGGCTAACATTTGGTCTCAGATGAGACATACATTCTGTAATTCTTTTGGTTGTAGGAATATAAAGCCAGGTTCAAAGT
>NW_021180270.1:0-16526 GCF_002162155.2 Triticum dicoccoides | reverse complement strand
TGTCTGTCTTGCCGTCCACTCCCAGGATGTCCCTTTTTCCTGAAAGAACTATGTGGCGCTTTGGCTCATCGTATGATGTATTCGCTTCCTTATCTTTTCTTTTTCTCGGTTTGGTAGACATGTCCTTCACATAGATAACCTGTGCCACATCATTGGCTAGGACGAACGGTTCGTCAGTGTACCCAAGATTTTTCAGATCCACTGTTGTCATTCCATACTGTGGGTCTACCTGCTGTACCCCGCCGCCTAACAGATTGACCCATTTGCACTTAAACAAAGGGACCTTAAAATCAGGTCCGTAGTCAAGTTCCCATATGTCCACTATGTAACCATAATATGTGTCCTTTCCGCTCTCGGTTGCTGCATCAAAGCAGACACCGCTGTTTTGGTTGGTGCTCTTTTGATCTTGGGCGATCGTGTAAAATGTATTCCCATTTATCTCGTATCCTTTGTAAGTCAATACAGTCAAAGATGGTTCCCTGGACAACAAGTACAACTCATCACAAACAGTGTTGTCACCTCTAAGACGTGTTTCCAACCAACTGCTGAAAGTCCTGATGTGTTCACATGTAATCCAGTCGTCGCATTGCTCCGGGTGTTTGGAGCGCAGACTGTTCTTGTGTTCATCGACATACGGGGTCACCAAGGTAGAGTTCTGTAGAACTGTGTAGTGTGCTTGAGACCAAGAATATCCGTCCCTGCATATTATTGAGTCTCTTCCAAGAGTGCCTTTTCCAGTCAGTCTCCCCTCATACCGCGATTTAGGGAGACCTATCTTGTTAAGGCCAGGAATGAAGTCAACACAAAACCCAATAACATCCTCTGTTTGATGGCCCATGGAGATGCTTCGTTCTGGCCTAGCGCGGTTACGGACATATTTCTTTAGGACTCCCATGAACCTCTCAAAGGGGAACATATTGTGTAGAAATACGGGCCCTAGGATGACAATCTCGTCGACTAGATGAACTAGGACGTGCGTCATGATATTGAAGAAGGATGGTGGGAACACCAGCTCGAAACTGACAGGACATTGCGCCACATCACTCCTTAGCCTTGGTACGATTTCTGGATCGATCACCTTCTGAGAGATTGCATTGAGGAATGCACATAGCTTCACAATGGCTAATAGGACGTTTTCCGGTAGAAGCCCCCTCAATGCAACCGGAAGCAGTTGCGTCATAATCACGTGGCAGTCATGAGACTTCAGGTTCTGAAACTTTTTCTGTGGCATATTTATTATTCCCTTTATATTCAACGAGAAGCCAGTCGTGACCTTCATACTGAGCAGGCATTCAAAGAAGATTTCTTTCTCTTCTTTCGTAAGAGCGTAGCTGGCAGGACCTTTATACTGCTTCGGAGGCATGCCGTCTTTTTCGTGCAAACGTTGCAGGTCCTCCCGTGCCTCAGGTGTATCTTTTGTCTTCCCATACACGCCCAAGAAGCCTAGCAGGTTCACGGAAAGGTTCTTCGTCACGTGCATCACGTCGATTGAGGAGCGGACCTCTAGGTCTTTCCAGTAGGGTAGGTCCCAAAATATAGATTTCTTCTTCCACATGGGTGTGTATCCCTCAGCGTCATTCAGAACAGCTAGTCCACCGGGACCCTTTTCAAAGATTACGTAGTGTAAATCATTGACCATAGCAAGCACGTGATCACCGGTGCGCATGGCAGGCTTCTTCCGGTGATCTGCCTCGCCTTTGAAATGCTTGCCTTTCTTTCGACATTGATGGTCGGTCGGAAGAAATCGACGATGGCCCAGGTACACATTCTTCCTGCATTTGTCCAGGTATATACTTTCAGTGTCATCTAAACAGTGCGTGCATGCGTGGTATCCTTTGTTTGTCTGTCCTGAAAGATTACTAAGAGCGGGCCAATCGTTGATGGTCACGAACAGCAACGCCTTAAGGTTAAATTCCTCCTGTTTGTGCTCATCCCACATACGTACACCGTTTCTATTCCACAGCTGTAAAAGTTCTTCAACTAATGGCCTTAGGTACACATCAATTTCGTTGCCGGGTTGCTTAGGGCCTTGGATGAGAACTGGCATCATAATGAACTTCCGCTTCATGCACATCCAAGGAGGAAGGTTATACATACATAGAGTCACGGGCCAGGTGCTGTGATTCCTGCTCTGCTCCCTGAAAGGATTAATGCCATCCGCGCTTAAAGCAAACCATACATTCCTTGGGTCCTTTGCAAACTCATCCCAGTACTTTCTCTCGATTTTTCTCCACTTCGACCCGTCAGCGGGTGCTCTCAACTTCCCATCTTTCTTTCGGTTCTCACTGTGCCATCGCATCAACTTGGCATGCTCTTCGTTTCTGAACAGACGTTCAACCGTGGTATTATAGGAGCATACCACATCACCTTCGCAGGAACCCTCTTCCTCCAACACATATCGTGGTATTATAGGATTTGAGGGGCTCACAGTCATTAGGGCATGCATGTATCTTCTCCACCTCCAATCCTAGAGGGCATACGACCTTCTTTGTTGCGTATGTACTGTCGGGCAATTCGTTATCCTTTGGAAGCTTCTTCTTCAATATTTTCAGTAGCTTCTCAAATCCTTTGTCAGCCACAGCATTCTCTGCCTTCCACTGCAGCAATTCCAGTACGGTACCGAGCTTTGTGTTGCCATCTTCGCAATTGGGGTATAACCCTTTTTTGTGATCCTCTAACATGTATTCGAACTTCAGCTTCTCCTTTTGACTAATGCATTGCGTCCTTGCATCGACAATGACCCGGCGGAGATCATCATCATCGGGCACATCGTCTGGTTCCTCTTGATGTTTAGCAGCTTCACCCGTGGCAGCATCATTGGGCACATCGTCTGGTTCCTCTTGATCTTCACCAGCTCCCCCCGTTGCAGCATCACCGTATTCAGGGGGCACATAGTTGTCATCGTACTCTTCTTCTTCGCCGTCTTCCATCATAACCCCTATTTCTCCGTGCCTCGTCCAAACATTATAGTGTGGCATGAAACCCTTGTAAAGCAGGTGGGAGTGAAGGATTTTCCGGTTAGAGTAAGACCTTGTATTCCCACATTCAGTGCATGGACAACACATAAAACCATTCTGCTTGTTTGCCTCAGCCGCATCGAGAAACTCATGCACGCCCTTAATGTACTCGCGGGTGTGTCTGTCACCGTACATCCATTGCCGGTTCATCTGCGTGCATTATATATAATTAAGTGTCCAAATTAATAGAATTTCATCATCACATTAAAACCAAAGTGCATACATAGTTCTCATCTAATAACATATAGCTCTCCAGAGCATCTAATTAATTAAACCATACATTGAAACTATGTAAAACATTTCAATGCGAAAACAAATGCGATCATAATCGCAACCAAGGTAACAATTGATCCAACGGCATAATGATACCAAGCCTCGGTATGAATGGCATATTTTCTAATCTTTCTAATCTTCAAGCACATTTCATCCATCTTGATCTTGTGATCATCGACGACATCCGCAACATGCAACTCCAATATCATCTTCTCTCCTTAATTTTTTTTATTTTTTCCTTCAACAAATTGTTTTCTTCTTCAACTAAATTTGACCTCTCGACAAGGTCGGTTGGCATTTCCGATTCACATACATCCTAGATAAATAAAATCTATGTCACGCATAATTTTCATAAACAATAAATGAACCAATAGTTATAAAGATAATATACATACCAAATCCGAATCATAGACAGGACGAGGGCCGACGGGGGCGGATACCAAAACCATCGCACTATATAAGATGCAATAAAAATGTTAGAAAATGATACAAGTCTCTATCTAAACATACAAGTAAGAATATTTTTCCTTTCAGAAAGAAGATAAGAACAAGAGGCTCACCACGGTGGTGTCGGTGATGAGATCGGCGCGGGTGATCGCCGGCGGTGAAGACGGGGACGGGGCATGACGGACCGCTAAATCTAGACAAATCTCGAGGAAAATGGAGCTTGGAGGTCGAGCTTTGAGAGGAGAAAGCTTTAGTAGTGTGGCTCGGGCATTCCATCGAACACCTCATGTGCATAGGAGGTGAGCTAGAGCACCACAAAGCCCTCTCCCCCTCGGCCAGAAAAACAGAGCACTGTGCTCTGCTCGCGGGCGACGGGTATATATAGGCAATTCATTGGTCCCGGTTCGTGGCATGAACCGGGACTAAAGGGCAGCCTTTGGTCCCAGTTCAAGCCACCAACCGGGACCAATGGTGGTGGGCCAGGAGGGAGGCCCTTTGGTCCCGGTTCATCCCACCAACCGGGACCAAAAGGTCCAGACTGAACTGGGACTAATGGGCTGATGCGGCCTGGACCATAGCCCTGTTTTCTACTAGTGATTCACGTGATCCACTTGATGCATGTTTTGGTGATCAACTTGCGGGTACCACCCATGAACCTATGCATAGGGGTTGGCACCCGTTTTCGTCTTGATTCTCCGGTAGAAACTTTGGGGCACTCTTTGAAGTACTTTGTGTTGGTTAATAGATGAATCTGAGATTGTTTGATGCATATCGTATAATCATGCCCATGGATACTTGGGTGACAATGGAGTATCTAGGTGACATTAGGGTTTTGGTTGATTTGTGTCTTAAGGTGTTATTCTAGTATGAACTCTATGATAGATTGAACGGAAAGAATAGATTTATGTTATTTTACTACGGACTCTTGAATAGATTGAGCAGAAAGGATAACTTTGAGGTGGTTTCGTACCCTACCATAATCTCTTCATTTGTTCTTCGCTATTAGTGGCTGTGGAGTGACTATTTGTTGCATGTTGTGGGATAGTTATATGATCGAATTATGTTGTTATTGTTGAAGAACTTGAACTAGTGAAAGTATGAACCCTATGCCTTGTTTCCTACCATTACAATACCATTTACGCTCACATTTATCATTAGTTACCTTGCTGTTTTTATATTTTCAGATTACAAAAACCTATATCTACTATCCATATTGCACTTGTATCACCATTTCTTCGCCGAACTAGTGGACCTATACAATTTACCATTGTATTGGGTGTGTTGGGGACACAAGAGACTCTTTGTTATTTGGTTGCAGGGTTGCTTGAGAGAGACCATCTTCATCCTATGCCTCCCACGGGTTGATAAACCTTAGGTCGTCCATTTGAGGGAAATTTGCTACTGTCCTACAAACCTCTGCACTTGGAGGCCCAACAACGTCTACAAGAAGAAGTTTGTGTAGTAGACATCAAGCTCTTTTCTGGCGCCGTTGCCAGGGAGATGAGTGCTTGAAGGTATATCTTTAGATCTTGCAATCGAATCTTTTTGTTTCTTGTTTTATCACTAGTTTAGAATATAAAAGAAACTACCAAAAAATGGAATTGAGTTTGCCTCATATGCTTCATCTTTTTAATATCTTCCGTAAGTATGATGAATAGGAAAATTGTGCTCAAGTGCTAGAAGAAGAAGTCTATAAAATGTTTGGTACTAGATCTTTGTATGATGAGCATGATTATAATGTTGTTAGTTTGAATTCCTTGAATATCCATGATGCTAATGATATGCAAAGGCACAAGCTTGGGGATGCTATGTTTGATGAAGATAATATGTTTAGTCCCCCAAGTTTTGATGAGAATATTTATTATGATGAAAGCATGCCTCCTATTTATGATGATTATATTGATGAAAGTGGATTTGGCGAGGTCATGACTTTATTTAGTGATGAATCCACTATTTCGGAAGAGGTTCCAATTGATTATGAGAAGAAAGTTGCTATCTATGATGATTATTGTGATGACTTGTATGCTATTAAGAATAATGATAACCATGAAACTTTTCATCATGATTTTAGTTTTCAATTGGATTATGCCTCACATGATAATTATTTTGTTGAGTTTGCTCCCACTACTATTCATGAGAATAATTTTGCTTATGTGGAGAGTAATAAAATTTCTATGCTTGTAGATCATGAAAAGAATGCTTTATGTGCTGGTTATATTGTTGAATTCATTCATGATGCTACTGAAAATTATTATGAGGGAGGAACATATGCTTGTAGGAATTGCAATTATACCAAGTTTCCTCTCCATCTGCTTAAAATCTTGAAGTTATGCTTGTTTTTCCTTCCAATGATAGTTGATTATTGTTCCCGTTAGTCATATGCTTCATGATGCTCCCGTTATGTTTCAATTCTTATCTTTTATGTGAGCATCATTGTCACCATCATGCCTAGCTAAAAAGGCATTAAAGAAAAGCGCTTGTTGGGAGACAACCCAATTTTTACCCTTACTGTTTTTGTGTGTTCACATGATTATGCTACCATAGTAATCATGCTTTATAGCGTTTGTTTCAATGAAGTGCCAAGTAAGACCTTTAGGATAGCTTACGGTGATAGTTGTGTTGATCCTGCTGAAAATCAGAAACTTTTGCACCCAGTAAATTAGTTTTGTTAATTCACAGAAACGTGCTTATGATCTGATTCTTTTAGATCTGGATTGGTACTCTAATTTCTTAGGACTTACTAATTTGGTCGGATTTTTGGAGCTCCAGAAGTATACGTTTGATACAGATTACTACAGACTGTTCTGTTTTTGACAGATTCTGTTTTCTATGTGTTGTTTGCTTATTTTGATGAATTTATCAGTAGTATCGGAGGGTATGAACCATAGATAAGTTGGAATAAAGTAGATATTAGACCAATATGAATTTAGAATGAGTTCATTACAGTACCTAAGTAGTGGTTTTAGTTTCTTACTAACGGAGCTTACGAGTTTTCTGTTGAGTTTGTGTTGTGGAGTTTTCAAGTTTTGGGTAAAGATTCGATGGACTATGGAATAAGGAGCGGCAAGAGACTAAGCTTTGGGATGCCCAAGGCACCCCAAGGTAATATTCAAAGACAACCAAGAGCCTAAGCTTTGGGATGCCCCGGATGGCATCCCCTCTTTCGTCTTCGTTCATTAGTAACCAAGAGCCTGATATGTGTTTTGCTTGGAGCATCATTTTCTCTTGTTAGTATTTGCTTGCTGTTATTTAGAATAATGTTTTGCATCTATATTTTCAATAAAAATGTCAAGGGTAGCCTTTACCATGCTTATTTTGCTAGTATACATGTTGATGTTTGAAAACAGAAAGTTTACCGCTGTTGAAAAAATTCCCTAGAAAAGTCAGAGAATGATATAATGTTGAAACATTTTGCATATTGAGCTTTGATAAATATTCTACAGTGTGGTATTTTTATCATAATTTTTGGAATTAGGGAAGTATGATGAATCTTGCATTCTTTACAGACAGTACTGTTCTGACGGATTGCTGTTATGCTTGCATATGTTTGCTTGTTTAATGATTCTATTTGAGGATATGTGTGACACCCCAAAATTTTGGCCTTGTTTTAATGGAATAAAATTTTGCCAGGATTTAAAACTTTGAATTTTTGAGCTCCTTTTTGATTTTTTTTAATCATTTCCTTCCCTGTTATTATGAGTTTTTCCCAGAGAGAAAACTTTTCTAAAATGTTGTTGGACTTGTTTAACCTCTCAAGAAAAACTTTCCTTTTATCAGTATAACTAATTAACTAACTTAATTGCTTGATCTTTACTTTCTTGAAAATAGTTTTTTTCAAGGTTAAATGGCCCTATTTGAACTACAACCATTTGATGGACTCACTTAAGATTTCCACAAAAAATTGGAGATGTCATGTGATGCCTTTAAATAACTTTTATGCAAAAATATATTTCCTTCATGAAATATTTTGAGCCCTGCACTCAATTTTTCTTCTCTGGTCCAGAGTGCATTTTGCACTGCAACCCATTTTTATATTTATTTAAAACTTCTACCAAAATTAAGGGAGGTCAGTAGGAGCCTGCTATCCCTCTTTGTGCAAAAACTTAATTATGTTCTTTAAAGAAATTGAGTGAATCAACCTCATTTCCATTCTGGACCAACTTGAGGATTTGTACAGCAACCACCATTTTAGTTGCTCCTATACCCTTAGCTATTTCTCCTACTTGTAGTCCCCCATGTTAAACCCTTAAGTCCAGGAGCATGCACCATTTGGATCATTTTTGGTTCATGAAATAATGTCATTTATTTCCTGTCCAGAATTGAAGTTTTGTAAAACTTGCACTAACAAGTTTCTTCTTTTGTCCAACTAACATCACCACTCTCTCTTTCATCCACAGAGACACTGATCTGGAGATTTTAGCCACTCCAAGAAATGCCTAAGTGCCCTTGGCATTTTGTCAAACACCTGGTATGCATGGCCAGTTTTGACATGTTTTTGTCTTTGCATTGTGACCTTGCACTTCTGATCAAACCTGCATGTCCACTAGACTCCCCGTTTCTCCTAACCTAAGTCTGTTTATTGCCAGTCTCAACCAAGCTCTGTAGCATGCTCTGGCATTTCGTCGAGCACACTCGGTGCATGCACTGGGCGCGCCCAGAGCGCGCATATGGCAGCCGCGCACACGAGTCGACACGCTGGCCCCCACGGCTTTGGCCCGCTCTGCAGCACCACGCCACGCGCTCCCCTCCTCGCAGCAACACGCCAAGCAGCCCCCACCGCGCCTGGCAGGCCAAGCGCTAGCCGCCGCCGCCGCCCGACAGCCCTGCGACGTTCAGTGCCGCCCAAGCCTCGCCCGCTCGCCACCTGGCCCCTGGAGTAGTGCGAGCTCATCCGCAAGCGTGTCTGCTAGCCCTCGTCGCCGCCACGTCGCCCTAGCTACAGAACGTCGGTTCGCCGGAGAGCTTATCCACGGCCGCCGCGGAACCTCCTTGCCACGCTATAAAAGGGAAGCCCCGAGCGTCTCCAAGCCCTCAGGTAGCCTCATGCCATCTCACTAGCGCCCCCATCATCACCAATTGGAAGGGAGCAGGTCTTCTTCAACCTCTCCGGTCAGTTCGGCCACCGCCGCCTCCCGGCTCCATTCGGCGCAACCAGAGCTTCCCCCTCTCCGTTCTCTTCACCAGGAACCATCTCATCCTCCCGTGAACTCGTTCCCCTGCTTGATTTTGATCGGGAGCCATCGCCACCACAAACTCACTTTGTCACCGAAGCTTCCCTTCGCCGCGGAGCTCGCCGCCGGCGATTTACTCCTTCCCCAGCAACCCCTCGACCACCGGGAGAAACGCCCCAGCCGTGCGGATCCATCCCCGCCCTCCAGAGGCCGCGAGGAGCCGCCGCTCGCCGGCGTTGGTCGCCGGAGTCCCGCCTCCGCTCGGGACAGAGGGAGAAGGAGGAGGGCGGACTGGTCAAACCTGACCAGTGGGCCCCTGGACCCACTGTCAGTGACCCTGCGCCTATCCACGTTGGTTAAGTGAAGGCGTATTTTCCCCAGTACGCTTTCCCCGCTCCGAAAGCGTTTCCCCTTCCGAACCGTTTACTTTTATGTTTTTATTTAAATAACAGTTTTGACCATAACTTTGACTGGCTATAACTTTTTAAATATAACTCCAATTGAAATGATTCTTTTTCCTACCTTCCTCATATTTGATCTAGTTTATTTTAAGATTTATTTGAAAAAAAAATTTAACAACTTTTTGGTTCTGTTTTTGAAATATGTGTTAATTCAAATATATTTTAAATAGGATTTTGGGAGAAAGAAGAAACTTTCAAAAGTTTTGGAGTGCACCCTGCCTTTCCACACATTGAAGGCAAGCATTCTGAACCCCGGCATAACATTTTGGTGTGATCGTGGATACCTTTATAACACCACCGCATTTCGAAGGACTTGTTATTTCATGTGGTATGATCATATGCATGGGTGCATGTTACTGATTTCCATGCTGTTGGTAATGGACACACTTGTGATGATAATCACCCTCATGAACTTTACATGCATACCGGCAGGAACCCGGGAAAACCTCTGCCTTGGGTAGGTATGAGTTTGTCGCCGGTCTCCGTCGGGACGGTTCTGTCTGGTATGGCATAGTAAGGTGATATGAGTGGTAACTCTGTTTGATGAAATATATTTGTCATGCTAATCATGCAGGGAATACTTGAACCTCCTGAGTCGACCGTAGATCGAGTCTTGTTCCAGTAACCCCCATACTTGTTTCGTACTACCACTCGTCTCTACAGCAAGTAGAGTACGGTTCAGTAAGTTGTCAACCTCTTTCTAGCACACACCGTACAGAGAGGCCATGGTGGAAGATACTGGTTGTAACTGGTAGGCAGGCCACCTGGTCCGGGAGCATGGGTGTTTCCGGTTGGGACCGAGAGGGGAGGCCACCCCTTAGAGCGCGCGATATAAATTTGATCCCATGTTACGCGAGGTTGTAGCCTCCCCACTTAGAGTTTGCTTAACAGGTGTCGTGGGTGATTCCAGACACGTGTGTGATAAGCTGGTGTGTGCAAGTTAGGTGTGTTTTCAACAAAAAGACCGTAGATGGAATTAGTCCCGATGGACTAAAGAAATCCGTTACTCGTGGGTAAAGAGTACACCCTCTGCAGAGAATAAACCTATTCGAATAGCCGTGTCCATGGTTAAGGATTTCAGTCTGGGATGGGTCAAGTATCGGTCTTAGTGTCGGTCTTCGGAGGTGAAACTATTAATCCAGAAAGGGAGTTATTACTTGTGACTGGTGATAACTATGATTATTATTATTTGACTAACCCATGATATTATTGTTATTATCGTATATCTCTGGGATGGTTCTACCTCCGGGATATTCACTTTGATTATTTCTTTTAAAGCCCTTTATGAGGCGTCGCTCAGACACCCGACTGTGGCATTTCTTTTAAAGCCCTTTATGAGGCGTCGCTCAGACGCCCGACTGTGGCATTTCTTTTAAAGCCCTTTATGAGGCATCGCTCAGACGCCCGACTGTGGCATTTCTTTTAAAGCCCTTTTTGTGGCGTCGCTCAGACGCCCGACTGTGGCATTACTTGTTATTTATTTCATAAATTTCTTTTATACTATCAGGTTATTGCAATTTTATAAATAGCTTGCTTGCACGCATCCGAGAGTTACTTATCTTTTGTGGCCGAAGTCATGAGCATAAAATATTTTTCAGCACATCATTGTTATATTATACCTGTGTTCATAATGTTTGCGAGTACATTCAAAGTACTCACTGGCTTGTCCCTGGCTATTGTCTTGGCCAGATTTTCCTGCACGGAGAGGAGCGACGCGATGACAGCCCCGGAACCCACGCAATGGAGATAGCAGCCTCGCGAAGATAGGAATTTAACCTGGTCAGCTGTTCCCGTGGGGAATGGAGTCCCATAGACACAGATGTTTCACAACCCGCTTCCGCCATCAATCACTTGAGACCATTGGTTGTACCCACAGGCCAAAATGGTCTTGTACTGCATATTCTGTATTTTGCTTGGAATTTCTGTATCAAGTTGGAGCCTCATCAGCTAACAGTAATCCTGGGGCTGATGAGAACGACAGTCTTTTCTGGAAATTTATTATCCAGAAAACCGGTCGTGACAGACTTGGTATCAGAGCCAGGCTGACCATTGGCAAATCCTATCTTAGCCAGGTCAATAAACTAGGCAAACCAACCCACCAGACCTTAACCAAACCCCAGCCAAGCTTCTCGTGCAAGATAGCCACACAGTGACCCAACACCTTTTGGCAGTCGGTGCCCAACCTATCAACCTAACCTGTCACTCATGTGCCAGTGACCGGCCCCTAAATAGTCCTTTCTCGCAAGCGTTCGAAGGAAGACTCCGTCCCCTTTTTCTTATAAAAAGGGGCACGCTAGCCTCAACCCAGCACAACACAGCCGCTACCCCCAAACCGAGCCACAATGCCTGGCCCTGTCGTGCACAACGAAACCACAACAACCAACCTTGGAGGTTTTGTGACCATCCTCGCAAACCTCACCCGTCGTGCCTACGCGTTAGAGGAGCCACCAGAATATGTTGTGTATCAAGGACCCATGAGCGGTGAAGACCGCCAATTCTGGGCCACTGTGCACATTTACGGTAGGAGTCTAGCACCCGAGCGCCCCTACCGGTTCACCGAAAGAACAACTTCCTTTGAGCCACAAGCCATCCAGCTAGCCGCTCGAGAGGCTATAGTTCATCTCAGGCACTTGTCGCCCAGAGTTAACTGTCGCTCGTTCCACTACTACCCCAGACGAGAAGGGTATGGTAGACCACCCCAAGTCGCCAATGGAGACCACGAGACGGACCCCGCATTGTTGCACCTAGTGCGCTATGTAAGTGCACTAGAGGCACTGTTCGACCAGATCACCATTGATCTAATAGCAGCTCGTGGAGAGCTGGTTCGTCGAGCCCCGGCGAGAGAAGAAAACGAGCCCAACACCAACAACCCGGTCGTGCTGTTTGGACAACCAAATGAGACCCCGAGATCTGCCCCAGCCATCGGCCAAGGTGCTGCGATAACCCCAGAAGTGTTTCGTCGCATATTGGGAGCACACTCCAACGGGGTTGTGGCCAACAATCCCCGCAATGGTCATTCTCACTACCCCGACCCTGCAGTTCCTCCGCCATCTCCAACTAATCCCGGCAGAGAGACACGTGGAGAAGCCTCGACATCCACCAGGCACGCCTGTTTAGACATAAACGAGGTAGACTGAGCCGCATGAGTAGTACCAAGTTTCAATCTATCCTCGCTTTGTAATCATGCGACCGCGTGTATTAACGCAGCCTGTCTGTGTGCCTCTGTTTTAATAATAGCCTTGCATGTTTGGTCAGCGCATAGCTGCATATTCTTCCGGGCACAACTACCAAAAACCAGCCCGACAACAACCACAGTAACACATCTCTTTATGAGATATGTGTATCTCTGACACTGACCTGACCTTGGAGCCAAGCTGGCAAATTTATTACTTTTCACCACGGTAAAACGATCCGGCTCCATTGCTATATAAAGGCCACCTTGTGACCTTACCCAGCAACTCTCACTTTGCGCACAACACTCACGCTTCTTCCTGTCATGCCGAACCCCAGCATTCATCTGAGAACCCCAGATGCAACCCCAGGTAGCTTTGTCAAATTATTGTGGGATTTTACCCGCAGTACCATGGGTTCTACCCAGCCACCCCAGTACCAGCTGTTCAAATCAAGGATCACCCCTTCCACCTCGGAATATTGGGCAGCAGTACACATTCCTCCTGTAGACCCCAACCAAGATCCAATAGAAGTTTCCTTCGTGGGGAAATCTATGCCAACCCCACACTTGGCCATAGAAGCTGCTGCGAAAGAAGCGATTGCTCGTCTTCGATCCGCAGTACCCTATGCCTGCGAACGAGGATATTATTACTTTCCAAGTCGTGCAGCACCCGGAGAAATAACGTCTTTTCCCGGTGGGCGGATTGAGAGAGACCCAGTTCTGGCCAACCTTATCCAGTACATCATTGCTCAAGAGCATTTAAACCAGCGAGTGATGGATTATCTCCAGAGCCTCGCAAATTTAAATCCTCAGGTTGCCATCGGCAGACCACTGAGACCCGACACGGAGAGACGCATTCATCGACTGGTCAATCCACTGCCTCCAATTGAAGAAGAATGTATTCCTTTACCAGAGACATTTTATCAGGACCCCGCCCAGTTACCATTTTCATTTTAGACGTCACTACTGTATTTGTTCTATGCAGCATATATTTATGTGTGTGACTTATGTGTAATACCCTGAGTTTGTACGGCGAGTCAATTATTTGGCTTCTGCTCATGTGTGTAGTTTTGTTGTGGTTTACGCTCCTTTAAAGTAACTGTTTTCCCCTCGCGAAACCCTGGAGTGAGATTTTCTTTTCCCTGAGTTGCTACATCTACACTTTCTCACGACGTGGATTATTTAATTTCACTCAGCACCACGAGCAGACTCACAACCATAATCATTCGGACTCATACACTGTTTGCAAAACTTTGCAACGGTGTTACATCCAGCTAATCACCCCCCCCTAACAACAGTTAGCACCCGGCATACTTCATCTACTCCTCATGATCACCACCACCGCGGAGAGCCAACACCCGAGCCGCCGCATCGCGATACTCGTCGAAGATCATCGCGCACAGGAGCACAGAGAGCCCCAGCAGCGTCGCCAGCCCTCCACATATCAGGATCACAAACCAGTCCGGCATCGCCTCCGCCATTAGAGCCTCGACCGAGCTTCTATAAGCAGTAACGGAAAAATAAGGAGGAGGAGAAGTGAGGCCAGGTGTAAGGAGGAAGAGAGAGGCACCCCGGCCGTTTTTATAGCTCGAGCTCGGTGTACGGTGGGCGAAGTCCACCAACGCTGCTCGTCGCCGATCGCCGGTGTTCGGAGTCGAATCCACGAGCAGTGCCAATAGCGCACTGGCCTGCGAGGTGAGTGCACGCTGCACCAGCAGCTAGCACGCCGTGCACTACCACGGTACGGCCTAGATGCCCTACACACTAGGCGTCGCCGGTGGAGAAAGCGCGCGGGAGAGAGGAGGAAGACAGGTCCAGAGGGAGAAGAAGAGGAGACTGACAGTGGACCCTGGGTCCACCTGTCAGCCAGAGAGAGCACTATGCTCTCGGGTGCGATCAGCGTATTTCTAAATTTAGGAGTTATCCTAAATTTATATCCAGCGTAGAAATCGCCGTTTTTGTCTCGGACCGTAGACTTTTCCGCGCAGCACCAGTTTTCACACGGTGGTTTTTCCACCACTTATTGCCCTCTCACTGTAGCCACATCTTTAATGCGTAAATTTTTTTTTCCTAACACCGCTTTCAGAAAATCTCGAGGACGAGATTTTTCTTAAGGGGGATAGTATTGTGACACCCCAAAATTTTGGCCTTGTTTTAATGGAATAAAATTTTGCCAGGATTTAAAACTTTGAATTTTTGAGCTCCTTTTTGATTTTTTTTAATCATTTCCTTCCCTGTTATTATGAGTTTTTCCCAGAGAGAAAACTTTTCTAAAATGTTGTTGGACTTGTTTAACCTCTCAAGAAAAACTTTCCTTTTATCAGTATAACTAATTAACTAACTTAATTGCTTGATCTTTACTTTCTTGAAAAAAGTTTGTTTCAAGGTTAAATGGCCCTATTTGAACTACAACCATTTGATGGACTCACTTAAGATTTCCACAAAAATTTGGAGATGTCATGTGATGCTTTTAAATAACTTTTATGCAAAAATATATTTCCTTCATGAAATATTTTGAGCCCTGCACTCAATTTTTCTTCTCTGGTCCAGAGTGCATTTTGCACTGCAACCCATTTTTATATTTATTTAAAACTTCTACCAAAATTAAGGGAGGTCAGTAGGAGCCTGTTATCCCTCTTTGTGCAAAAACTTAATTATGTTCTTTAAAGAAATTGAGTGAATCAACCTCATTTCCATTCTGGACCAACTTGAGGATTTGTACAGCAACCACCATTTTAGTTGCTCCTATACCCTTAGCTATTTCTCCTACTTGTAGTCCCCCATGTTAAACCCTTAAGTCCAGGAGCATGCACCATTTGGATCATTTTTGGTTCATGAAATAATGTCATTTATTTCCTGTCCAGAATTGAAGTTTTGTAAAACTTGCACTAACAAGTTTCTTCTTTTGTCCAACTAACATCACCACTCTCTCTTTCATCCACAGAGACACTGATCTGGAGATTTTAGCCACTCCAAGAAATGCCTAAGTGCCCTTGGCATTTTGTCAAACACCTGGTATGCATGGCCAGTTTTGACATGTTTTTGTCTTTGCATTGTGACCTTGCACTTCTGATCAAACCTGCATGTCCACTAGACTCCCCGTTTCTCCTAACCTAAGTCTGTTTATTGCCAGTCTCAACCAAGCTCTGTAGCATGCTCTGCCATTTCGTCGAGCACACTCGGTGCGTGCACTGGGCGCGCCCAGAGCGCGCATATGGCAGCCGCGCACACGAGCCGACACGCTGGCCCCCACGGCTTTGGCCCGCTCTGCAGCACCACGCCACGCGCTCCCCTCCTCGCAGCAACACGCCAAGCAGCCCCCACCGCGCCCGGCAGGCCAAGCGCTAGCCGCCGCCGCCGCCCGACAGCCCTGCGCCGTTCAGCGCCGCCCAAGCCTCGCCCGCTCGCCACCTGGCCCCTGGAGCAGTGCGAGCTCATCCGCAAGCGTGTCTGCTAGCCCTCGTCGCCGCCACGTCGCCCTAGCTACAGAACGTCGGTTCGCCGGAGAGCTTATCCACGGCCGCCGCGGAACCGCCTTGCCACGCTATAAAAGGGAAGCCCCGAGCGTCTCCAAGCCCTCAGGTAGCCTCATGCCATCTCACTAGCGCCCCCATCGTCACCAATTGGAAGGGAGCAGGTCTTCTTCAACCTCTCCGGTCAGTTCGGCCACCGCCGCCTCCCGGCTCAATTCGGCGCAACCAGAGCTTCCCCCTCTCCGTTCTCTTCACCAGGAACCATCTCATCCTCCTGTGAACTCGTTCCCCTGCTTGATTTTGATCGGGAGCCATCGCCACCACAAACTCACTTTGTCACCGAAGCTTCCCTTCGCCGCGGAGCTCGCCGCCGGCGATTTACTCCTTCCCCAGCAACCCCTCGACCACCGGGAGAAACGCCCCAGACGTGCGGATCCATCCCCGCCCTCCAGAGGCCGCGAGGAGCCGCCGCTCGCCGGCGTTGGTCGCCAGAGTCCCGCCTCCGCTCGGGA
>NW_021180269.1:0-1376 GCF_002162155.2 Triticum dicoccoides | reverse complement strand
GATACACAAGCATCACCAAACAATGTGCAACAATATGATGCATGCATGAAACATGGCAATATGAGTGTATTGGGCTAATGCAACTAAAGCCAGAAGGGTTTGAACAAATTTGAATCAAAGATTCAAATTCCAAATTCAAATATGGCCTTTTAAAGTGCCTTTTCTTGTTCTGCTTAAAACATCAATTTAACTTGTTTGATCATGCATGAAAATAGTACAGATGGATAGATTGGATTTTTCTGATCATTTTTCATATATAATTTGTCCAATTTGGAGTTACAGAATAAAAGTTATGAATTTTTGAAGTTTAAATAATATTCTGGAATTTCCTGATTTAAATTAAATCTAGAAAATCAATTACTGCGTCAGCCTGACGTCAGTGTGACGTCAGCAGGTCAACGGAACTGGTCCAGGTCAAACCTGACAGTGGGTCCCGCATGTCAGGGTGATTATTTTAATTAAAACTTAGTTAAAACTAATCCTGTTTAATTAACAGGGCTGGGCCCCACCTGTCATTGACTCAG
Organism: Triticum dicoccoides; assembly: GCF_002162155.2. Lineage (NCBI taxonomy): Eukaryota > Viridiplantae > Streptophyta > Magnoliopsida > Poales > Poaceae > Triticum > Triticum dicoccoides. The sequence goes on along the minus strand of NW_021180269.1, from coordinate 852 downwards.
GGGAGTCAACCAGGGCCCACCCGTGGTCAAAGTGGATGTCGGCTGCCGGCGTTTAGTCGCCGGCGAGCCCGATGCGGCGGCGGAAGTGGTTTTGGTCATTTCGGCCACCAGAGGGGCCGCGGAGACCACCGGAGTGGAGCTGAGGCCAACCCGCAGCTCTTGGCGGGGCCCGTTGGGGTCGGGGTGGCCGGAGTCGACGGCGGCGAGGTCGGCTGCGGCCGCCGGGGTTCGGTCGTGCACGGGAACGGTGCTGGAGCTCGAAGTCGAGCAAAGCGAGGCGCTAGGGATGCTCTACGGGGTCTTGCGAACTCGTTGGACTCGCCGGGGTGACCAAATGGTCACCGGAGCTGCGTCGACGGCGAGCTCGGCGACGGCGGAGGTTCGGACGTGGTGGGGAGGTGGCTACGCTGAGGGAACGAGGGGAAGGAGAGGGGGAAACGGTGGCGTAGCTCACCGCGGTTGCAGTGGGCGTCGAAGTGGGCTCGGGGACGCGCTGGAGACGGCGAATCGACGGCGACGGTGGTCGGAGCCCGAAGAGGGGAACGGCGACGTGGCGGCGATGCAGGGCTTCCGGGGAGCTGTGGAGCGGTGGGGAGGAAGAGGGAGTCGAGGCGGAGCTCCTGAGCTAGTCGGGGGAGCGAGGGGTGGTCGGAGACGGTGGCTATGGCGAACGGCGGCGAGTGTGGTGTTCGGCCGGGCGAGAGAGAGAGCGAGGGAGAGGAGAGGAGAGCCGGGGGAGAGTGAGAGAGAGCAGGGGGGAGGGCGTGGCGTCGTCCAGGGCGTCGAGCGAGGAGGGGAGGCCAGGCAAGCAGGCGAGCAGGTGGCGTGGCGCGGTGGCGCGCGCGCGCGCCG
>NW_021180268.1:0-7091 GCF_002162155.2 Triticum dicoccoides | reverse complement strand
GCACTCCCTCCATCTTCTTTGTAAGCTCCTCAAGGCCTTCGGGTATTGTCGGTGTCAAAATCGGCGGATCTCGGCTAGGGGGTCCCGAACTGTGCGTCTAGGCGGATGGTAACAGGAGACAAGGGACACGATGTTTTTACCAAGGTTCGGGCCCTCTCGATGGAGGCAAAACCCTACTCCTTCTTGATTAATGTTGATGATATGGGTAGTACAAGAGTAGATCTACGACGAGATCGGAGTGGCTAAACCCTAGAATCTAGCCTATGGTATGATTGTTGTTCGTCCTACGGACTAAAACTCTCCGGTTTATATAGACACCGGAGAGGGCTAGGGTTACACAGAGTCGGTTACAATGGGAGGAGATCTTCATATCGTATCGCCAAGCTTGCCTTCCACGCCAAGGAATGTCCTATCCGGACACGGGACAGAGTCTTTAATCTTGTATCTTCATAGTCTGGGAGTCCGGCCAAAGGTCATAGTCCGGCCAGCCGGACACCCCCTAATCCAGGACTCCCTCAGTAGCCCCTGAACCAGGCTTCAATGATGACGAGTCCAGCGCGCAAGTTGTCTTCGGCATTGCAAGGCGGGTTCCTCCTCCGAATACTTCATAGAAGATGTTGAACACCAGGATAGTGTCCGGCTCTGCAAAATAAGTTCCACATTCCACCGTAGAGAGAATAATATTTGCATCAATCAAATCTGCTGACGTATTCCGCGGCGTGACATCGTGCCACGGCCAGGCTTTTATCCATTTTATTGTTCCAGCTCAGCGTGTTTAGCGAGGCGGTTTCCCTGGCACGTCTTGTCAAAACAGAGATCATGTCCCCCTATCACGGGATTCTCATCAATACGGGTGTGGGTAACCCAACCGCGCCATTAACCGCGGCGCTTGGGAGATAATCAAGTTTTATTAGGCCGGTGGGGGCTCGTAGTTTCGGCCGCCCATATAAGGGGATAAGAATCCGCCCTTTCCATTCATGCCTTCTTCCTCCTCTGCTTATCCGTCCCTGCGTACTCGAGCTCCAGCCCCCAAGTCTGCACATCTCACCTCAACCTTCTCCGACCATGTCCGGAGCAGGAGGCAAGTGGATGGCCTCCTCCGTCATGTAGGGGCGAATCAAAGAACTGAGGGAGGCCGGATACTTGTCTAGCGAGGGGCTTCCTGATGTGGGGCAACTCATCCCCACCCCCAGGCCCCATGAGAGGGTTGTCTTTCTCCCCCATTTCCTCCATGGACTGGGCTTTCCTCTTCACCCGTTCGTCTGGGGGCTCATGTTCTACTATGGCCTAAACTTCCACGATCTGGCCCCGAACTTCATCCTCAATATCTCGGCGTTTATCATCCTGTGCGAGGCCTTCCTCTGCCTCCAGCCCCACTTCGGCTTATGGCTGAAGACCTTCAACGTCAAGCCGAAGGTTGTGAAAGGCCAACAAGCCGAGTGCGGAGGCGCCATGGTGGGCAAGATGCCCAATGTCGCCTGGCTCGAGGGTGCCTTCATGGAGACCATCAAAGGGTGGCAATCGGGGTGGTTCTACATCACCGAGCCGCGCGACCCCAAGTGGGCAGCGGCCCCTCAATTTCGATCCGGCATCCCCACACGGCTCACATCCTGGAAAGAGACGGGCCTTTCGTGGGGCCGTTCGGAAGAGGTGACCGGACTCCAAACCTGCGTCCGGGACCTGGTGACCAAGAAGGTCAAGCTCGTCAACGTCGTCCAGGTCATGCTCTTCCGCCGGATCCTTCCGTGTCAACGACGGGACTTCAATTTCTGGGAGTTTGACCCGGCCCAGCACCAGACTCTGTCCCGACTCTTCGAAACAAAGCACGAGGACGCCTAGAGGGTGCTTTTCAAGGGTTCTGAGGTCTCCCCTCCGGTCACCGAGGATCGCGGATTCTGCGCCAAGCGCCAATCCTCCGAAGTAAGCTTATATTTAGTCCTTTTCGGGACACTCAAATTTCATAGTCTGATTATATGCAGGATTTAAAACTCCTATTCCTTTGATAGGATTGGAAGGGGACATCCGGACAGTTTGACTGTCCGGCCCCTCTGCCCGAAGGCCCAGTAGACGAACGCTTGGCGAAGCTACTGGTCCCGGCACCTCACGTGGTGCCAGAGAAGAAGGCCAAGGAGAAGGCCACGGGGACCCGAAAGAGTTCCTGGCGCCCGGTGGTGTCGGATACATCGCCCTATGACCCCGAAGCACCCTCCGCCTCGGAGAACGAGGGGGAGGAAGAAGAAGAAGGAGAAGCCTGTCCCCCTCCAACGGGGGGAGGAAAGAAAAGGAAGGCCGCCCCAACTGGGGAGGCCGGAGGGTCCAAGAAGGGAAAGGCCCTTCTGCCGGACTATGCCCCCGACGCCGAAGACGACGGGGAGGAATGGCCATCCAGGGTCAATCCCCTGGCGAAATCGTAAGTGTCCGGCTATCCGAACTACTTATGGCGCTCCTCTTAGTATTTTGACAGCTTCTTATGCCGAATTTTAATGATGCAGCCGCCCAGAGCTCAGCTCGATGATTCGACGAGCGGCTCCTTGGGCTCGTCGGATGTGAATAGTGCTTCACTTCCGACGGCCTCCTCCCCTCTCCCTACAGACGACGCCGAGGTGGAGTCCGGAAGGGGACTAAACCAGGAGGAGGTGGTTCTGGAGGCGCCGAAAGGCGACCTCCCGGACTCTAGGCCCAAAGGGGAAAAAGCCCTGGAGGGATCCAAGTCCGGCCCGGGGCCGGACATTGCTCCGGATCCATCAATGGTTCCGGAGTCCAACAGGTGGCGCCTTCATAAAAAGGGCAAGCCTACGATGCCGGTCACCTCCGTCCATCCGGAGGCGCTGGACAATTTGCTGGAGGCGCTTAACGGCGCCTCCATCGACGAGGAACACCGCACTATTATGAGTGCGGTTATTCAGAAGGTTCAGTCCACCAAGAGCGGGCTGACGAAAGCCTGCACAAGCCTGTTAACGGGCTTTGAGGTATGTGTTCAAAAACATATATAAAAAATGTTACCGCATAGACAGTAGCCCCTGATGCTTCGTTCGGTGTTCGGAAAGAAAAGCCGAACTGAGGATCTTAAAAGATATATGCAGGAGTCTAATAGAGATATGTCAATATGGGAATGCAGGCAGCGCTGCTGACCTCTGCCGCACTGACGGCAGAGGTCAATTCCTTGAAGGAAAGCCTCGAGCGGTCCGAGAGCGAGCTCGGCCGTGCCAAGAAGCGGCTCGAGGATAAAGAAGGTACATAGTACCTCCTGTAAATGTATATGGAAATACTTGGTTGCAAAATAATAACAGGACCAGCGTTAATGTTGTAGGGGCCACGACCGAGGTGGCGACCCTGAAAGAGGCGGTGTCCAAGGCCGAAGAGAGTGCGTCCTTGGAGCGCACCGAGCGAGAGAAGCAGGAGGCGCGGGTGGCGGAGGTGCGGCAAGAGCTCCAGGCTCTCATGGAAAAACACGAGAGTTTGGAGCATGACTCGAAGACTCGAGAGTCCGAGCTTGCCTCGGCTCTTGAGAGTGCCAAGACCGCTAAGGTCGAAGCCCAGAAGGCCCTTCAGGAGATCGAGGCGATGAATAAGATAATGGCAGGTAAGGCATTCTTTATGCAAAGCAAAAATATAAAAGTTAATTATCTGCTACTTACCCGAATCCAGAGCTCTCTAGGAGCGGTCGCCGATCTGTCCCGTAGTGTGTCTGATGCCGCCGCATACTACCGAGCCGAAGGGGGGAGCTCGACGGAAAAATTGTTCTGGTCTCAGTATGCTAAGGCCGAACATCCGGTGCCCCTGAGTGACCAACTGAAGCAGCTGGTTGAGCTCCACAAGGTGGCCGAACAGGCCATGAAGGGCCTCATAGCTTGGTTGTGGCCTGGAGAAGCCATGCCTGGGAGCTACTTCGGTCTGGTGCGGCGGCTAGTGGACGCGTGTCCGTGGATTGAGGTCGTCAAGCGCTCCGTTTGTATTGAAGGTGCCCGTCGGGCCCTTGCCCGTGCTAAGGTGCACTGGGGCAAGCTAGACGCGGAGAAGCTGTTGACGCATGCGCCATCGCCGGGCAAGGAGTATCGTACGCCCGAGATGTATTATAATGGTGTTCTGAAGGGTGCACGCCACATAGCGGATGAGTGCTCCAAAGATGTAATATTTGAGTAAACTCGCATTTGTTATCCTGTACGCTGAAGCTATGTTCATATGCGTTAAGCAACGCTTGTTAATTTAAAATATTACCTTCTGTGCGGCCGTTTATCAAATCTGAGAGATGCAAGTCATCGGCTTCGACCCCCATGCCACGAGTGCTGGGGTGTTCGGGATAAACCTGAGCGCTCTTGTTCCCATTCTTGGGTCCATCTAGGGAGGCATTCAGCACAACAAACCAGGCCGTCGGACTTATAGCGCTTTATCACTCTCACTTAGCCATAGAATTCTATAATTTTAAATTTCGGCAAAGCCCCTAGTATTCGGAAGACCGAGTTCGGGGCGCTATCCACGCCTAGGCCGGATAAATCCGGTTCCTCGCTCGAAGCGGCATAAGTCTTTAAGGTCTTGAAAAAACCTCGCGAACAGCGACCGGTCTCTCGCGCTATCATGATAGTCAGTTTTAGTTTTCTCTACTGAGGTGTTAACCCAGCTCAACTGGGGCACAATCGCAGTAGTTCTCCCAGCGCTACCTTAGCCAACAATGCGGAACGTAAGGTACCAAAACATGGGAGCCGGGCAAACCCAACTATTGACCAAAGACATGATTCGGAGCCGATGCATATAGTGCTATAAGTTCGGGGTGCCGCACTCGTGAGAGTGTTCGGTCTTCGCACACCATGTTATCGGGTGTTGTAAGCCCCTGGTGTATTGTCCGCACCAAAGTGTACGGCTGCAGAATGTCATGACTGAATATATTTGTATATAAAAATAGATAAGTACAATAATAGGTAAGAGCTATGTATTGCTTATTAAAAAAGGGCTGCTGTGAAAGCAGAACGATACAAAAAGTGCGGTAAGCAAGAGATGGGAGTATTTGACATATTCCCCTCCAGGGGCAGGATGCAAGTAAGACAGGTATAAAACTCGGTATAGAGAGCACCTGGACATTTGACGTGGCATGCTCCCTCCCTGGCTGTTGCATCGTTGGTTCGGCTAGTGTATTGCCGGACAGTCCTTCCGAATAGTTGGGTCCTGAAAGTGTGTAAAAAAAGGAAAAACGGCAAAGTAGGGAGCCCCTTAGTGCGGTTTAACCGCCTTCTGGGCCTGCCGTTGTTGTGCCCCTCCCCTTATGCCTATGGTATCTCTAAGGCGTAATTATGTACACGTGGTACCAGTATCGCCGTTTGGCGGGGGCTAGGGGTGGGGCCGCACTGCTATGCTTGCTCGAAACGTGCCCGCCGGATTTGTTGGAGGTTACTTCGGGCGCGCTTGACGTTGTACGGACGTTTGACGCCTGGATTATAGAACTGCCTTGAGAGGCTACTTTGTACTTCTGCCACCAGGGCCGCCGTGTGCTCCTCTGTTCGGAGAGAGCGTTCGGTGTTTCCGTTTACTGTGATGACTCCACGAGGTCCGGGCATCTTGAGCTTGAGATATGCATAGTGCGGCACCGCATTGATTTTTGCGAATCCGGTTCGTCCAAGCAGGGCATGATAGCCGCAGTGGAATGGGACTATGTCGAAGATTAACTCCTCGCTCCAGAAGTTATCCGGGGATCCGAAGACCACTTCGAGTGTAACCGAGCCTGTACAGCTGGCCTCTACACCCGGTATGACACCTTTAAAGGTTGTCTTTGTGGGTTTAATCCTTGAGGGATCGATGCCCATTTTGCGCACTGTGTCCTGGTAAAGCAGGTTCAGGCTACTACCGCCGTCCATTAGGACACTGGTAAAGTGAAATCCGTCGACGATTGGGTCTAGGACCAGTGCGGCGAATCCGCCGTGACGGATGCTGGTGGGATGGTCCCTTCGATCGAAGGTGATCGGGCAGGAGGACCATGGGTTGAACTTTGGGGCGACTGGCTCCAACGCATAGACGTCCTTGAGAGCACGCTTCCGCACCCTTTTGGGGATGTGGGTTGCATATATCATGTTTACCGTCCGAACTTGCGGGGGAAATCCCTTCTGTCCTTTGTTGTTCGGCGGTCGGGGCCCCTCCTCGTCATCGCTATGTAGCCCCTTGTCTCTGGTTTCGGCACTTAAGTTGCCTGCCTGCTTGAACACCCAACAATCCCTGTTGGTGTGATTGGCTGGCTGTTCGGGGGTGCCGTGTATCTGGCACGAGCGATCGAGTATCCGGTCTAAGTTGGATGGGCCTTGAGGGTTTCTTTTGAATGGCTTCTTCCGCTGACCCGGTTTAGAGCCTCTGAATCCAGCATTAACTGTCGTATCTTCAGTATTGTCACCGTTAATGCGGCGCTTATGCTTGTTGCGACGTGACCTATTGTTGTTATCCTTGATATCCGAATTGCCGGGGCTCTTGGTTAGGTTATTGCTACGAGCCAGCCAGCTGTCTTCTCCCGCACAAAAGAGGGTCATGAGCGTCGTGAGGGCTGCCATAGATTTCGGCTTTTCCTGTCCTAGGTGCCGGGCAAGCCATTCGTCTCGGATGTTGTGCCTGAAGGCTGCAAGGGCTTCGGCGCCCGGACAATCGACTATTTGGTTTTTCTTGGTTAGGAACCGTGTCCAGAATTGTCTGGCCGATTCCTCTGGCTGCTGGATTATGTGCCTTAGGTCATCGGCATCTGGTGGTCGCACATACGTGCCCTGGAAGTTGTCAAGGAATGCAGATTCCAGGTCCTCCCAATAGCTAATTGACTCTGCTGGCAGGCTGTTTAGCGGGAGGTATTTGATGGCGTGTAGATCATCACCACGGGCCATGTGGATATGAAGGAGATAATCCTCGATCCATACCGCAGGACCTGTTGTGCCATCATATGACTCGATGTTTACGGGTTTGAAGCCCGGGGATTTGATGATCCATTACTTCGTCTGTGAAGCATAGTGGGTGTGCGGCGCCCCTGTACTGGGCTATACTGCTACGCAGCTCAGAAGAGCTCGGTCTGCTGTATTCGGCCGGGCCGTACTTATTATTTCCGGCGTGACGGCTAGTATCACGTGAAG
>NW_021180267.1:0-7091 GCF_002162155.2 Triticum dicoccoides | reverse complement strand
GCACTCCCTCCATCTTCTTTGTAAGCTCCTCAAGGCCTTCGGGTATTGTCGGTGTCAAAATCGGCGGATCTCGGCTAGGGGGTCCCGAACTGTGCGTCTAGGCGGATGGTAACAGGAGACAAGGGACACGATGTTTTTACCAAGGTTCGGGCCCTCTCGATGGAGGCAAAACCCTACTCCTTCTTGATTAATGTTGATGATATGGGTAGTACAAGAGTAGATCTACGACGAGATCGGAGTGGCTAAACCCTAGAATCTAGCCTATGGTATGATTGTTGTTCGTCCTACGGACTAAAACTCTCCGGTTTATATAGACACCGGAGAGGGCTAGGGTTACACAGAGTCGGTTACAATGGGAGGAGATCTTCATATCGTATCGCCAAGCTTGCCTTCCACGCCAAGGAATGTCCTATCCGGACACGGGACAGAGTCTTTAATCTTGTATCTTCATAGTCTGGGAGTCCGGCCAAAGGTCATAGTCCGGCCAGCCGGACACCCCCTAATCCAGGACTCCCTCAGTAGCCCCTGAACCAGGCTTCAATGATGACGAGTCCAGCGCGCAAGTTGTCTTCGGCATTGCAAGGCGGGTTCCTCCTCCGAATACTTCATAGAAGATGTTGAACACCAGGATAGTGTCCGGCTCTGCAAAATAAGTTCCACATTCCACCGTAGAGAGAATAATATTTGCATCAATCAAATCTGCTGACGTATTCCGCGGCGTGACATCGTGCCACGGCCAGGCTTTTATCCATTTTATTGTTCCAGCTCAGCGTGTTTAGCGAGGCGGTTTCCCTGGCACGTCTTGTCAAAACAGAGATCATGTCCCCCTATCACGGGATTCTCATCAATACGGGTGTGGGTAACCCAACCGCGCCATTAACCGCGGCGCTTGGGAGATAATCAAGTTTTATTAGGCCGGTGGGGGCTCGTAGTTTCGGCCGCCCATATAAGGGGATAAGAATCCGCCCTTTCCATTCATGCCTTCTTCCTCCTCTGCTTATCCGTCCCTGCGTACTCGAGCTCCAGCCCCCAAGTCTGCACATCTCACCTCAACCTTCTCCGACCATGTCCGGAGCAGGAGGCAAGTGGATGGCCTCCTCCGTCATGTAGGGGCGAATCAAAGAACTGAGGGAGGCCGGATACTTGTCTAGCGAGGGGCTTCCTGATGTGGGGCAACTCATCCCCACCCCCAGGCCCCATGAGAGGGTTGTCTTTCTCCCCCATTTCCTCCATGGACTGGGCTTTCCTCTTCACCCGTTCGTCTGGGGGCTCATGTTCTACTATGGCCTAAACTTCCACGATCTGGCCCCGAACTTCATCCTCAATATCTCGGCGTTTATCATCCTGTGCGAGGCCTTCCTCTGCCTCCAGCCCCACTTCGGCTTATGGCTGAAGACCTTCAACGTCAAGCCGAAGGTTGTGAAAGGCCAACAAGCCGAGTGCGGAGGCGCCATGGTGGGCAAGATGCCCAATGTCGCCTGGCTCGAGGGTGCCTTCATGGAGACCATCAAAGGGTGGCAATCGGGGTGGTTCTACATCACCGAGCCGCGCGACCCCAAGTGGGCAGCGGCCCCTCAATTTCGATCCGGCATCCCCACACGGCTCACATCCTGGAAAGAGACGGGCCTTTCGTGGGGCCGTTCGGAAGAGGTGACCGGACTCCAAACCTGCGTCCGGGACCTGGTGACCAAGAAGGTCAAGCTCGTCAACGTCGTCCAGGTCATGCTCTTCCGCCGGATCCTTCCGTGTCAACGACGGGACTTCAATTTCTGGGAGTTTGACCCGGCCCAGCACCAGACTCTGTCCCGACTCTTCGAAACAAAGCACGAGGACGCCTAGAGGGTGCTTTTCAAGGGTTCTGAGGTCTCCCCTCCGGTCACCGAGGATCGCGGATTCTGCGCCAAGCGCCAATCCTCCGAAGTAAGCTTATATTTAGTCCTTTTCGGGACACTCAAATTTCATAGTCTGATTATATGCAGGATTTAAAACTCCTATTCCTTTGATAGGATTGGAAGGGGACATCCGGACAGTTTGACTGTCCGGCCCCTCTGCCCGAAGGCCCAGTAGACGAACGCTTGGCGAAGCTACTGGTCCCGGCACCTCACGTGGTGCCAGAGAAGAAGGCCAAGGAGAAGGCCACGGGGACCCGAAAGAGTTCCTGGCGCCCGGTGGTGTCGGATACATCGCCCTATGACCCCGAAGCACCCTCCGCCTCGGAGAACGAGGGGGAGGAAGAAGAAGAAGGAGAAGCCTGTCCCCCTCCAACGGGGGGAGGAAAGAAAAGGAAGGCCGCCCCAACTGGGGAGGCCGGAGGGTCCAAGAAGGGAAAGGCCCTTCTGCCGGACTATGCCCCCGACGCCGAAGACGACGGGGAGGAATGGCCATCCAGGGTCAATCCCCTGGCGAAATCGTAAGTGTCCGGCTATCCGAACTACTTATGGCGCTCCTCTTAGTATTTTGACAGCTTCTTATGCCGAATTTTAATGATGCAGCCGCCCAGAGCTCAGCTCGATGATTCGACGAGCGGCTCCTTGGGCTCGTCGGATGTGAATAGTGCTTCACTTCCGACGGCCTCCTCCCCTCTCCCTACAGACGACGCCGAGGTGGAGTCCGGAAGGGGACTAAACCAGGAGGAGGTGGTTCTGGAGGCGCCGAAAGGCGACCTCCCGGACTCTAGGCCCAAAGGGGAAAAAGCCCTGGAGGGATCCAAGTCCGGCCCGGGGCCGGACATTGCTCCGGATCCATCAATGGTTCCGGAGTCCAACAGGTGGCGCCTTCATAAAAAGGGCAAGCCTACGATGCCGGTCACCTCCGTCCATCCGGAGGCGCTGGACAATTTGCTGGAGGCGCTTAACGGCGCCTCCATCGACGAGGAACACCGCACTATTATGAGTGCGGTTATTCAGAAGGTTCAGTCCACCAAGAGCGGGCTGACGAAAGCCTGCACAAGCCTGTTAACGGGCTTTGAGGTATGTGTTCAAAAACATATATAAAAAATGTTACCGCATAGACAGTAGCCCCTGATGCTTCGTTCGGTGTTCGGAAAGAAAAGCCGAACTGAGGATCTTAAAAGATATATGCAGGAGTCTAATAGAGATATGTCAATATGGGAATGCAGGCAGCGCTGCTGACCTCTGCCGCACTGACGGCAGAGGTCAATTCCTTGAAGGAAAGCCTCGAGCGGTCCGAGAGCGAGCTCGGCCGTGCCAAGAAGCGGCTCGAGGATAAAGAAGGTACATAGTACCTCCTGTAAATGTATATGGAAATACTTGGTTGCAAAATAATAACAGGACCAGCGTTAATGTTGTAGGGGCCACGACCGAGGTGGCGACCCTGAAAGAGGCGGTGTCCAAGGCCGAAGAGAGTGCGTCCTTGGAGCGCACCGAGCGAGAGAAGCAGGAGGCGCGGGTGGCGGAGGTGCGGCAAGAGCTCCAGGCTCTCATGGAAAAACACGAGAGTTTGGAGCATGACTCGAAGACTCGAGAGTCCGAGCTTGCCTCGGCTCTTGAGAGTGCCAAGACCGCTAAGGTCGAAGCCCAGAAGGCCCTTCAGGAGATCGAGGCGATGAATAAGATAATGGCAGGTAAGGCATTCTTTATGCAAAGCAAAAATATAAAAGTTAATTATCTGCTACTTACCCGAATCCAGAGCTCTCTAGGAGCGGTCGCCGATCTGTCCCGTAGTGTGTCTGATGCCGCCGCATACTACCGAGCCGAAGGGGGGAGCTCGACGGAAAAATTGTTCTGGTCTCAGTATGCTAAGGCCGAACATCCGGTGCCCCTGAGTGACCAACTGAAGCAGCTGGTTGAGCTCCACAAGGTGGCCGAACAGGCCATGAAGGGCCTCATAGCTTGGTTGTGGCCTGGAGAAGCCATGCCTGGGAGCTACTTCGGTCTGGTGCGGCGGCTAGTGGACGCGTGTCCGTGGATTGAGGTCGTCAAGCGCTCCGTTTGTATTGAAGGTGCCCGTCGGGCCCTTGCCCGTGCTAAGGTGCACTGGGGCAAGCTAGACGCGGAGAAGCTGTTGACGCATGCGCCATCGCCGGGCAAGGAGTATCGTACGCCCGAGATGTATTATAATGGTGTTCTGAAGGGTGCACGCCACATAGCGGATGAGTGCTCCAAAGATGTAATATTTGAGTAAACTCGCATTTGTTATCCTGTACGCTGAAGCTATGTTCATATGCGTTAAGCAACGCTTGTTAATTTAAAATATTACCTTCTGTGCGGCCGTTTATCAAATCTGAGAGATGCAAGTCATCGGCTTCGACCCCCATGCCACGAGTGCTGGGGTGTTCGGGATAAACCTGAGCGCTCTTGTTCCCATTCTTGGGTCCATCTAGGGAGGCATTCAGCACAACAAACCAGGCCGTCGGACTTATAGCGCTTTATCACTCTCACTTAGCCATAGAATTCTATAATTTTAAATTTCGGCAAAGCCCCTAGTATTCGGAAGACCGAGTTCGGGGCGCTATCCACGCCTAGGCCGGATAAATCCGGTTCCTCGCTCGAAGCGGCATAAGTCTTTAAGGTCTTGAAAAAACCTCGCGAACAGCGACCGGTCTCTCGCGCTATCATGATAGTCAGTTTTAGTTTTCTCTACTGAGGTGTTAACCCAGCTCAACTGGGGCACAATCGCAGTAGTTCTCCCAGCGCTACCTTAGCCAACAATGCGGAACGTAAGGTACCAAAACATGGGAGCCGGGCAAACCCAACTATTGACCAAAGACATGATTCGGAGCCGATGCATATAGTGCTATAAGTTCGGGGTGCCGCACTCGTGAGAGTGTTCGGTCTTCGCACACCATGTTATCGGGTGTTGTAAGCCCCTGGTGTATTGTCCGCACCAAAGTGTACGGCTGCAGAATGTCATGACTGAATATATTTGTATATAAAAATAGATAAGTACAATAATAGGTAAGAGCTATGTATTGCTTATTAAAAAAGGGCTGCTGTGAAAGCAGAACGATACAAAAAGTGCGGTAAGCAAGAGATGGGAGTATTTGACATATTCCCCTCCAGGGGCAGGATGCAAGTAAGACAGGTATAAAACTCGGTATAGAGAGCACCTGGACATTTGACGTGGCATGCTCCCTCCCTGGCTGTTGCATCGTTGGTTCGGCTAGTGTATTGCCGGACAGTCCTTCCGAATAGTTGGGTCCTGAAAGTGTGTAAAAAAAGGAAAAACGGCAAAGTAGGGAGCCCCTTAGTGCGGTTTAACCGCCTTCTGGGCCTGCCGTTGTTGTGCCCCTCCCCTTATGCCTATGGTATCTCTAAGGCGTAATTATGTACACGTGGTACCAGTATCGCCGTTTGGCGGGGGCTAGGGGTGGGGCCGCACTGCTATGCTTGCTCGAAACGTGCCCGCCGGATTTGTTGGAGGTTACTTCGGGCGCGCTTGACGTTGTACGGACGTTTGACGCCTGGATTATAGAACTGCCTTGAGAGGCTACTTTGTACTTCTGCCACCAGGGCCGCCGTGTGCTCCTCTGTTCGGAGAGAGCGTTCGGTGTTTCCGTTTACTGTGATGACTCCACGAGGTCCGGGCATCTTGAGCTTGAGATATGCATAGTGCGGCACCGCATTGATTTTTGCGAATCCGGTTCGTCCAAGCAGGGCATGATAGCCGCAGTGGAATGGGACTATGTCGAAGATTAACTCCTCGCTCCGGAAGTTATCCGGGGATCCGAAGACCACTTCGAGTGTAACCGAGCCTGTACAGCTGGCCTCTACACCCGGTATGACACCTTTAAAGGTTGTCTTTGTGGGTTTAATCCTTGAGGGATCGATGCCCATTTTGCGCACTGTGTCCTGGTAAAGCAGGTTCAGGCTACTACCGCCGTCCATTAGGACTCTGGTAAAGTGAAATCCGTCGACGATTGGGTCTAGGACCAGTGCGGCGAATCCGCCGTGACGGATGCTGGTGGGATGGTCCCTTCGATCGAAGGTGATCGGGCAGGAGGACCATGGGTTGAACTTTGGGGCGACTGGCTCCAACGCATAGACGTCCTTGAGAGCACGCTTCCGCACCCTTTTGGGGATGTGGGTTGCATATATCATGTTTACCGTCCGGACTTGCGGGGGAAATCCCTTCTGTCCTTTGTTGTTCGGCGGTCGGGGCCCCTCCTCGTCATCGCTATGTAGCCCCTTGTCTCTGGTTTCGGCACTTAAGTTGCCTGCCTGCTTGAACACCCAACAATCCCTGTTGGTGTGATTGGCTGGCTGTTCGGGGGTGCCGTGTATCTGGCACGAGCGATCGAGTATCCGGTCTAAGTTGGATGGGCCTTGAGGGTTTCTTTTGAATGGCTTCTTCCGCTGACCCGGTTTAGAGCCTCTGAATCCAGCATTAACTGTCGTATCTTCAGTATTGTCACCGTTAATGCGGCGCTTATGCTTGTTGCGACGTGACCTATTGTTGTTATCCTTGATATCCGAATTGCCGGGGCTCTTGGTTAGGTTATTGCTACGAGCCAGCCAGCTGTCTTCTCCCGCACAAAAGAGGGTCATGAGCGTCGTGAGGGCTGCCATAGATTTCGGCTTTTCCTGTCCTAGGTGCCGGGCAAGCCATTCGTCTCGGATGTTGTGCCTGAAGGCTGCAAGGGCTTCGGCGCCCGGACAATCGACTATTTGGTTTTTCTTGGTTAGGAACCGTGTCCAGAATTGTCTGGCCGATTCCTCTGGCTGCTGGATTATGTGCCTTAGGTCATCGGCATCTGGTGGTCGCACATACGTGCCCTGGAAGTTGTCAAGGAATGCAGATTCCAGGTCCTCCCAATAGCTAATTGACTCTGCTGGCAGGCTGTTTAGCGGGAGGTATTTGATGGCGTGTAGATCATCACCACGGGCCATGTGGATATGAAGGAGATAATCCTCGATCCATACCGCAGGACCTGTTGTGCCATCATATGACTCGATGTTTACGGGTTTGAAGCCCGGGGATTTGATGATCCATTACTTCGTCTGTGAAGCATAGTGGGTGTGCGGCGCCCCTGTACTGGGCTATACTGCTACGCAGCTCAGAAGAGCTCGGTCTGCTGTATTCGGCCGGGCCGTACTTATTATTTCCGGCGTGACGGCTAGTATCACGTGAAG
>NW_021180266.1:0-1360 GCF_002162155.2 Triticum dicoccoides | reverse complement strand
GTTCCGCTTTGTTTGGCTAGGTGCACAAAGGGAGAACCACTGCGAGTGTGCTTCTAGCTAGCATGGTTAAGCGCCTCAGTGGAGAAAGCCAAAAACTGACTGTCACAATAAGCGTAAACTGGTTAGTGATCTGATGACTATATTAAACTATAAGATCAATAGAGGTCACACCGTGTTAAATGACGGTGTTCATAACATTGGCTGAAGTGTTTACGGCTTGACCTCGACTGTCGCCAAACACTAACCAGGGGCTAGTTACTGGCCTCCCAACTTAAAGCTCCTATGACTAAGTTAAAGTTATAAAGCCCTCATATATGATTGCCTCATTTCTGCTAACACAACCACCTTCGGGCACCGAGACGTTGGCTAAGGGTTGTTTTGTTATTGCGGAAACACCCTGCGTAGCATCTACAAGGGTGTGGAAGCCGACAATGGGCCACTTTCAACTAACAAACGGTCGTAATGGAGTCAAAGTAAACATATCATTGGCATTTGTATTTAATATACGAGGGTTGCCTTCCGTAATCATCGTTATAAAGCCATAAATATGCATCAATTTGACTTAAGATTTTGGCCAAGCTGGGTTGCCTGGCTCCTGTGCTTACCCCTACATTCCCGATTGTTCGGTTAGGCGGTAAAGGAAGCACCTCTGTGATTGTTACTACCGGATCATCTAAGTTAGTACCTCCGACTGGGTGAAGCCGAAAGCTAGCGATCTTAGAGGATATAATTGGTCGGCAACGACGGAAGTGAAAATTTTGGTTCATTAATACCATAGAGTTCGGGAACTTTCCCCGAACTAAATCCTCAATATTTTCCTCCCACATTGATTGGAGGCGAGGTTTCATGATCATGCTTAGCATGACGACCCAAAGAAAGGAACCGATAGCGGGACTTTTTTCTTTGCAAGACATTTCTTATGATAAACAGTAATATAGCATATCTCTTTGCATACCCTTGTTTATAAAACTGTATGGCCGGATTGCCTTGTTTGTCGTAAATCTTTTCCCTCATAAAGGCTTTATAAAGTAGGACAAACACTCCCCAGCTTCTAGCCGAGGAGGTTGAAGCTGATGGTCGGTCAACAAAGTTTTGTACAGTGCGGATCCGAGCATTAATGATGTAAAGTATTTGGATACATAGAATCATTACACATAATTTATGATTTTACTCTAGATATCGATCCTTAATTCAGCCAACCGCGCCTGCATTACGGCTCGGGGGCTACTGGGCTTCGGGCTTATCATTCACTAATATTAAAGGGGCACATCAATCCCCTGATCTGGTGTTGCCACCCGACCAGTGGCTCGGGAGCTACTGCATTGCCTATTCAACACAAAAAATTCAAAGTGCTCAGTGT
>NW_021180265.1:0-4193 GCF_002162155.2 Triticum dicoccoides | reverse complement strand
CACATATGCATACAAAATTCATGCAAAATACGTGATAAGGCATATTTCATGTAGCCCATATAGGCTTTAAACAAATAAAAAAATATCATGAACAAACTCCATTCAGGTCAAGCTATACATGTGTGTCATATCATTGCACCGCGTGGTTAGTTTTGATACCGTGTGAAGTCAAAGTCAACAAAACATGGTACATATCATATGCACCATAAAAAGCATCAATATTATGTCAGAAAGCTTCAGTCCATTACACTACACACGGGCACCACATTAGTGTCGCGCGGTGATAGTAGTACTGTGATGATGCAAAACTCATTAAAATCGGCATGTCACATATATTCATGCCACCAAAACCGAAGATGTCATATAAAATTCCCAAAGAAAAATATATCCATATCCTATATGACAAACGTAGGATAAAACTATGTCTAGCCAAAATCAACCTGCATTCCACATATATAAATGAGGTTGAACACACACAAATTGTTGCATGCTACGAAAATATATTCCCAAACATCACACATAAAATCATAGAGGAGTACTTGCATGGAACCAAACTTCAAGCTCACCAAGAAGGAGTTCGTCGTCGACCGCGAGGAGGATTTCTCTTGTAGAATATTGTAATAGGAATGTGATGCAATCCTATGTAATAGAAATGTTGGAATTCTTAATCAGGGGGTTTTCTCTTCGGAGATGTAATTAACAGAATTTTTATGTAAATGTAAGAGTTCTGGAAATAATGTACCTGCAATGTTTGATTCTATTTTTATTTTATGCATTTAAATTTCACTCTGTATCAATGACGTGGACGCGTGTTTTCATGCCCGCCATTTTCCCGTCATCAAGGAGGAGGGACGACACCCTCGTCGTCGGGCCCGGACATCTACCCCAGCCGAGCCGCGCCGAGCATAGTCGCGCTGCTGCGTCGTCGATCCCCATGACGAGCCCATCCGAGGTCGATTCCTGGTGCCAAGGAGTTCACACCGTCATGCCGAGGGCGACCACCACGCCGGCACGACCTGCTGCTCATTGTAGAGCCGCCACATTCTCCGAGTACGGCGGCCATCACCAGAGGATTGATGCCACTGATTCTCAGGTTTTCCCTGCCTATTCCACCCATCGTACTCGTTTGCTACTGCTGGCGTGCTGCCATCACAACTGCCCTTCTTCTCGATTAGTTTTATGGATAATATTCCAGTCCTAGTGAAGCAATGGATATACTCTGCTTATACTCTCCAATAATTGAGAAATTGGAGCTAATTATTTTGTGTGGCACAACATGTCTACCATTAGCATTCATTGTATACATTGTGTACCCAATATATCAAATGTTGATCACACGAGAAGTTGACTAAACGTGTTTTTACAAAGGCTATAAACTGATTTAGTGCTCAGGTGTGATGTAAACTGAATCCGAAACAACCTTATGAGTGTCCCTATAGTATTTGATTGTTTGTTTTCAGAGGAATTGTTTTTTTAATGTCTTGCAAAATTGTGCTCCAAAATACTCTTGGGAAAGTAGTGGCTATACCCAGAGTGGATGCACCCACGCTGCACCCCCTTATCTTCACCGTCCAAACATCTATCCATCTTTTGGGATATGGGCTATGTGAGTACTGTTTGTTTGCCAGTGATTAACAGAGAAGCTGTGTCGTAGGTCAGCTTCTATGAACAGTGCTAGTAGCGCACGACCACAGTTTGCTTTTTCAGATTGCATGTCGTGTAGTGTCTGTAGTGCTAGCATGCATTTCTTGGGCGTTCAAATTTCTTTTCATGAACAGTTCTCTGTCTCTTTTGGGGCGTTCAAATCTGGTGGCTCACATGCAGCTCATTGTTCACTGGCTCACAATACATCACTGTTCACACACTCTGTCTTGAACCGAAGACATGCAGCACATGCAGAGGTGTGATGAAAAGTCAACAACTTTTTCCAGCCGGATCGTATGTGAACCTGATGGGTGTATAGGAGAGAGACGCACAAGAGGCTACATAGTTCTCTAGAGAAAATAACCAGAGCCTCAAAAATTTTGCTGCCTTTGTATGAAACGAGGAAAGTCACTATTGGGTATTGGCCGAGAGTGGCTTTTTTTTATGAAGAGAGGGGAGAACCGAGGAGAGTCAGAGTGAGCGGTCAGAGCTGTTCTCAAACAGTGCCACTGATTACTGACCATGTCTCTGCAAATCATAATAGGATAGCAGTCAATGGTCCAAATCTCGAGGGAGGAGAAATCGCAACCAAGGGTGTAGATAATAGGTGCAGCGTGGGTGCATTTAGCCTGGGTATAGAAAAGCCACTCTCAATACTCTTCAGAGTTCAGAGCTAACAAAATGCTTCTTTTTGGTTAAAATCATCAACCCCTGCGCGTATAGTCTTGCAAAGCATATGGATGGGCAATGGGAGTGGGCGATTTTCCATGGTGTCTCTCCACCTAGATGTCACATGAAGTTGTAAGTTGCCAATTTTCCCCTGCTTTAATATCACTTTATCGTTGGTGCGGTGCAATGTTGCTATTTCAGCTATAGTTGAATGGTCGTGGGGAAAAATAGCATCTTACTATTTGTTCTATTTTCGACCTTGTATTGGAAAATAATATGTCCATTTATTTTTCATCTTTAGTGGCCACATATAACCCTTTGGCAGCCAGTGTCCACCAGTTACTCTACACATGTTGTTTTCCGTTGAAAATAACTCAGAATGAAAGCCAAAAGGAACACAAATAGGTTCAACCTTTTGTAACCCTTGTTGTTTAAAAGATTGTAATAAAGCCAATCATCAAGAGTGCTTTTTTGTTCATCCATGTCACAGAAATAATTTGCACCCTCTATTGTACAAGAGAAGACAAGCTTGCCAACTTTAGCTTGCAGTATCCAACCTGATCAGAGTAGTGAAAGCTCCTCCTTTCCAAATCAATATATTCTTGTCAGACACCTCAATGAGATTAGTTAGTGAAGCCTTGACCTAGTCTACATAAATGAATGGCGGTGCTACCACAACATCTACATCATATAGCATCCGAGTTAGTAAAAACAAGTAGGAAACGAAATCTTAAAATCGACTACATAATCATATGTACAGGGTGGAACACATTAGCCTCGCAAGTGCTGCCTAGGGTAATTTGAAATTCTCTTTTCTTGGCAGTAGTATTAAACTCTAGTAAAGTAGTTGCAAATTAGTGTGTGTGCACCCTACTTCTACTTGTGTCTTCCACACTAAAAATTTACCATCTGATATACATAGTTGTCACTGGTGGAGTTCCTCTTTGAAAGAAATGCCGATTTCTATTCAATAAAAAAATTCAGTATAGCGAGCTTTGTTGGAAACTACACCTCAGTGCATTAGCCAAACCTAAACAATGTTTATCCAAAGTCACTTAAAACACCTTGGTGACTGTAAAAAGTGTATCTCCAAGTCCAGAGACAAAGTGAACTTTTCGTCCAAGACAAGAAATTATGTTGTGTCCATGCTGACAACTTCTATAATAAGAATCTACTTCAGCTACCATCTCCTGATAGTAGCAAATTCAAGAGCAGTATATCTGCAATAATATGCCACGTGAAAAAAGTTTGTTTAGAAGAATCGGTATCTAAACATATCTATAACTATACCCCTTTGGTCGTGTACCAACTGACGTTAGTTTCAAAAAAAAATCCTTCGAATGGTAGTTTTCTGAAGACACACACATGCTCAACAGCTCAAGAACAAAAGAGTTCTTGGATTTCTTGACACACAGACTCCGTTGTGAAATGGAAATGGAAATAGCATCATTTGGAAAAAGCTACTCCATCTGTTCCAAAATATTTGAAGTTATGGTTTGACCTATGTCAAACTTCTTTTAAGTTTGACCAACTCTATTAGAGATTACCATGCACAATTGCATGTAATTATTCAACACTGCGCATAAATATATCATGTAACTAATTAGTCGGAAATTGAACTGAACTCAAAAATGCATATGCCCGCGAATTAATTCATGGTTTAGTGTTCATATAACTTATCTATACATATGTATAACTTCCATTTATAATCGCCTCCATATAGGACTGATTCATTAGAGATATGCATTAGATAATATCTTCCAAATGCACATATTTTATAAGAATGTCATTATATGTCTCAAGCATTTCGATACACAAATAACAATCAAACAACAAATATTTTTCCACATAAAATAGAGGTCATACTTGCATGCATATAT
>NW_021180264.1:0-1651 GCF_002162155.2 Triticum dicoccoides | reverse complement strand
GAAACTAAGTAATAGTCCAAGAAATGGGCCAAAATCGGCCCAAACTGCGATTGTTGATGACCTACATGTAAGCGCACCTTCGGGTTCAACAACTATGGAAATCGCTTCGGTACCCCAAAACGGTGAGTAATAGTCCACAAAACGTGTGAGAATCGACAAAAACCACGAGTGTTTATGACCGACACGTAAACACACCCCGGGGTTTGTTAATCAAGGAAATCACTCCGGGACCCCAAAACAGTGAGTAATAGTCCATGAAACGGGCCAGAAACGGCCAAAACTGCGAGTGCCACAAAACAAGCCAGAATCGGCCGAAACTGCGAGTGTTGATGAACGACACGTAACGCACCCGGGGGTTTGTTAATTGTGCAAGTCACACCGGGACACCAAAACAGTGAGTAATAGTCCACGAAACGGGCCAGAATCGTCCAAAACTGTGAGTGTTCATGACCGACACCTAAACGCATTTTGGGGTTCAACAACTATGGAAATCGCTTCGGGACCCCTAAATGTTGAGTAATAGTCCACGAATCGCGTCAGAATTGGCCAAAACTGTGAGTATTGAGGACACACACGCAAACGCACCCCGGGAATTGTCAATCATAGAAATCGCTCTGGGACGCCAAAACGGTGAGTAATAGTGCACGAAGCGGACCAGAGTCGACCAAAATTGTGTGTTGATGACCGACATGTAAACGCACCACGGAGTTCGTCAATCATGGAAATCACTGCGGGACCCCCAAAACTAAGTAATAGTGCAAGAAACGGGCCAAAATCGGCCCAAACTACGATTGTTGATGATCGACAGGTAAGCGCACCATGGGGTTCAAGAACCATGGACATCGCTTTGGGGCCCCAAAATGGTGAGTATTAGTCCATGAAACGGGCAAGAATCGGCCCAAAATGCGAGTGTTGCTAACCGACACATAAACGCACCCCGGTGTTCGTCAATCATGGAAATCACACCGGGACGCCAAAACAGAGTAATATTCCAAGAAACGGGCCAGAATCGGCAAAAACTATGAATGTTGATGACAGACACGTAAGTGCACCTTGCAGTTCAACAACCACGGAAATCGCTCTGGGACCCCAAAGCGGTGAGTAAAAGTGCACGAAACGGACCAGAATCGGCAAAAAATGTGAGTGTTGATGACCGACACGTACACGCACGACGGGGTTCGTAAATCATGGAAATCACTCCGGGACCCCTGAAACTAAGTAATAGTCCAAGAAATGGGCCAAAATCGGCCCAAACTGCGATTGTTGATGACCTACATGTAAGCGCACCTTCGGGTTCAACAACTATGGAAATCGCTTCGGTACCCCAAAACGGTGAGTAATAGTCCACAAAACGTGTCAGAATCGACAAAAACCACGAGTGTTTATGACCGACACGTAAACACACCCCGGGGTTTGTTAATCAAGGAAATCACTCCGGGACCCCAAAACAGTGAGTAATAGTCCATGAAACGGGCCAGAAACGGCCAAAACTGCGAGTGCCACAAAACAAGCCAGAATCGGCCGAAACTGCGAGTGTTGATGATCGACACGTAACGCACCCCGGGGTTTGTTAATTGTGCAAGTCACACCGGGACCCCAAAACAGTGAGTAATAGTCCACGAAACGGGCCAGAATCGTCCAAAACTGTGAG
>NW_021180263.1:0-1026 GCF_002162155.2 Triticum dicoccoides | reverse complement strand
AGGGACAGACACAGGAACGAAGAAGGACACATGCCGGCCAGCCTAAGTGTTCCGGAGCAGTAGCAAGCTACCATGGCTCGGTGGAGACACTAGGAGACATTTCCCCGTAAGAGAGGCTACTAAAGATAAACAACTAGATGGTCAGATCCCACACATACCAAGCATTTCAATAACATACACACAATATGCCCGATATGTGCAATACAACATGGCATCACAAAATGACTCTACGACTCAAGTAGTTTATTCAATAGGCTCCGAGGAGCGAGATATTACAAACATGGGTCTCATGACCCAACATTCAGAGCATACAAGTCAAAGCACAAGCGGAAGCTATCATGTCTGAGTACAGACAACTATAAATGAAAAAGGCTGAGAAGCCTGACTATCTATCAGATCCTGCCGAGGCACAAGATCGTAGCTGAGGTATCACGCTAAACGTCGAAGTCCACGTGGAACTACTAGTGAGACTGAAGTCTCTCTGCAAAAACATAAAATAGGCAAACGTGAGTACAAATGTACCCAGCAAGACTTACATCAGATCTATCTACACATGCATCATTATTGTCAGGACCCCGACTCAATGCCACATAGATCTAGCATGTAACACTTCATATCACTTTGCGGCCTCACGCACGGTATTCCCACGGGTGTCGCCTTACCTTTACCCGGGACCGTTTGCGCCTTTTGGCACACATATATGACAGTGTCGCTAGCATCCATATGATAAGGAGCCCGGGCTGACATGGCTAGTCGTAAACCCAAAGTGGCACAAACTTACAGGGACAGGCATCCATGACCCAGCATCGAACGTGTCGGTCATCAGCGAGTGAATCCAGGCTGTAGCACTGGGCTAGCAGGACTCCGGTGAACCGGGCTGTAGCGGGCTAACAGGACTCCGGTATTCATCGCGTGACATTTCCCCGAAGGGACAGACACAGGAACGAAGAAGGACACATGCCGGCCAGCCTAAGTGTTCCGGAGCAGTAGCAAGCTACCATGGCTCGGTGGAAACACTAGGAGACA
>NW_021180262.1:0-557 GCF_002162155.2 Triticum dicoccoides | reverse complement strand
GCTGGCTCACCACTCGGTAGGATTTTCAAACACTTAGGCGAGTACTGGACTGCAGCTAAGCCCCCGAGTGGGAGGCTGGCTCACCACTCGGTAGGATTTTCAAAAACTTAGGCGAGTACTTGACTGCAGCTAAGCCTCCGAGTCGGAGGCTGGCTCACCACTCGGTAGGATTTTCAAACACTTAGGCGAGTACTGGACTGCAGCTAACTCCCCGAGTGGGAGGCTGTCTCACCACTCGGTAGGATTTTCAGACACTTAGGCGAGTACTGGACTACAGCTAAGCCCCCGAGTGGGAGGGTCGCTCTCCACTCGGTAGGATTTTTCAAACTTAGGCGAGTACTGGACTACAGCTAAGCCTCCGAGTGGGAGGGTCGCTCTCCACTCGGTAGGATTTTTCAAACTTAGGCGAGTACTGGAATGCAGCTAAGCCTCCGAGTGGGAGGGTCGCTCTCCACTCGGTAGGATTTTTCAAACTTAGGAGAGTACTGGACTGCAGCTAAGCCCCCGAGTGGGAGGGTCGCTCTCCACTCGGTAGGATTTTTCAAACTTAGGCGAGT
>NW_021180261.1:0-1398 GCF_002162155.2 Triticum dicoccoides | reverse complement strand
GTGGTGCCCTATTTAAAGTGAATGTGGTTGTCTCTAATGCCTAACCCATGAACGATAGTGGTAACTCGATAAGAGACATCATGGTATGCACCATATCCAATAGGGTGCAACTATGACGTTTGGACACACCATCACACTATGGTGTTCCAGGCTGTATTAGTTGTGAAACAATTTCCACAATGTCTTAATTCTGTGCCAAACTCGTGATTCAGATATTCATCTCTATGATCATATCATAGATCTTTTATCCTCTTGTCACGACGATCTTTCAACTTCACACTGAAATTACTTGAACCTTTCAATAATTCAGACTCGTGATTCATCAAGTAAATATACTCAACATCTACTCAAATCATCTGTGAAGTAAGAACATAACGATATTCACTGCATGCCTCAGCACTCATTGGACTGCACACATCAAAATGTGTTACTTCCAACAAGTTGCTATCTTGTTCCATCTTACTGAAAACGAGGCTTTTCAGTCATCTTGCCCGTGTGGTATGATTTGCATGTCCCAAGTGATTCAAAATCAAGTGAGTCAAAACGGTCCATTTGCATGGAGTTTCTTCATGCATATACACCAATAGACATGGTTTGCATGTCTCAAACTTTTCAAAAACGAGTGAGCCCAAAGATCCATCAATATGGAGCTTCTTCATGCGTTTTATACCGATATGACTTAAGTGGCAGTGCCACAAGTAGGTGGTACTATCATTAACGTCCTATATCTTTTGGCATGAACATGTGTATCACGAGATTCAATAAACCATTCATTTCAGGTGTAAGACCATTGAAGGTATTATTCAAATAAACAGAGTAACCATTATTCTCCTTAAATGAATAACCGTATTGCGATAGACGTAATCCAATCATGTCTATGCTCAACGCAAACACCAAATAACAATTATTTAGGTTTAACACCAATCTCTTTGCTAGAGGGAGCGTGCGATGCTTGATCATATCAAGCTTGGAAAAACTTCCAACACATATCGTCAGCTCACCTTTAGCTAGTCTCCGTTTATTCCGTAGCCTTTTGTTTCGAGTTACTAACACTTAGCAACCGAACCGGTATCTAATACCCTGGTGCTACTAGGAGTACTAGCAAAGTACACATTAACACAATGTATATCCAATATACTTTTATCGACCTTGCCAGCCTTCTTATCTACCAAGTATCTAGGGTAATTCTGCTCTAGTGGTTGTTCCCCTTATTACAGAAGCACTTAGTCTCGGGTTTGGGTTTTACCTTGGGTTTCTTCACTAGAGCAGCAGCTGATTTGCCGTTTCATGAAGTATCCCTTCTTGCCCTTGCCCTTCTTGAAACTAGTGGTTTCACCAACCATCAACAATTGATGCTCCTTCTTGATTTCTACTTTCGCGGTGTCAAACATCGCGAAT
>NW_021180260.1:0-869 GCF_002162155.2 Triticum dicoccoides | reverse complement strand
TTACTCACCGTTTTGGGGTCCCAAAGCGATTTCCATAGTTGTTGAACCCCAAGGTGCGCTTACGTGTCGGTCATCAACACTCGCAGTTTTGGCCGATTCTGGCCTGTTTCGTGGACTATTACTCACTGTTTTGGGGTGCCAGGGTGATTTCCATGATTAACGAACCCTGGGATGCGTTTACGTGTCGATCATCAACACACGCGGTTTTTGTCGATTCTGACATGTTTCATGTACTATTACTCACCGTTTTGGGGTCCCAAAGCGATTTCCATGATTGTCGAACCCCCAAGGTGCGCTTACGTGTCAGTCATCCACACTCATGATTTTTGTCGATGCTGACCAGTTTCATGGACTATTACTCTGTTTTGGGGTCCCGAAGCGATTTCCATTGTTGTCAAACCCCGGGGTGCGTTTACTTGCCAGTCATCATCACTCACAATTTTGGCCAATTCTGGTCTGTTTCCTAGAATATTACTCACCGTTTCGGGTCCCGAAGTGATTTGCATGACTAACGAAACCCAGGGTGCGTTTACGTGTCGGTCATCAACACTCGTAGTTTTTTGCTGATTCTGGCCCGTTTCGTGGACTATTACTCACTGTTTTGGCGTCCCGGAGTGATTTCCACGATTGATGAACCACAAGGTGCGTTTACGTGTCGGTCATCAACACTCGCTGTTTTTGTTGATTCTGACCCGTTCCATGGACTATTACTCAATATTGGGGTTCCGAAGCGATTTCCATGGTTGTCAAACCCTGGGGTGCCAACACTCGTAGTTTTGGCTGATTCTTGCCCGATTCGTGGACTATTACTTACCGTTTTGGGGTCCCAAAGCGATTTCCATGGTTGTCGAACCCCAAGGTGCGCTTAC
>NW_021180259.1:0-931 GCF_002162155.2 Triticum dicoccoides | reverse complement strand
CATAGAGGACTTCAAAAGGGGCTTTACCCAAGCTGGATTGATAGCTGTTGTTGTAAGCGAATTCGGCAAATGGAAGGCACTTCTCCCAGTCCATTCCGAACGAGATAACAGAGGCTCGAAGCATGTCTTCTAGAATCTGATTGACGCGTTCCACTTGACCACTTGACTGAGGGTGGAAAGCGGTGCTAAAGGAGAGACGGGTTCCCATAGCATTTTGGAAACTTTCCCAAAATCGAGAGGTGAAAAGACTTCCTCGATCCGAATTGATTTCCAAAGGGACACCATGAAGAGACACTATTCGGGAGATGTATAAGTCTGCCAGCTGACTAGCGGTTATACTCTCACGAACAGGTAAGAAATGAGCTACTTTGGAAAGACGATCGACCACAACGAAAATAGCATTATTCCCTCTTTTGGTCCTGGGAAAACCGGTAATTAAATCCATACCAATTTTATCCCATTTCCATTCAGGAATAGCTAATGGTTGAAGGGTGCTAGCAGGCCGTTGATGCTCTGCTTTTACACGACGACAGACGTCGCAATTAGCAATATACTGAGCGATTTCTCTCTTCATCCTAGTCCACCAGAACCTCTGGCGTAGGTCCTGATACATTTTTGTGCTACCGGGGTGAATGGTGAGAGGAGATTCATGAGCTTCCTTAAGGATTAATCGCCTTAGGTTGCGCACTTTGGGAACTACTAGTCGATTCCCGAAGTATACGACTCCTTGATCATTAACGGAGAAACAATTCGCAATTCCTTTCTGAATGTTTCTCTTGATGCGGGAGATTCCCGGATCTACCTTCTGTGCGTTGATAATTTGATCCGTAAGGGTAGGTTTTGCCACCAAGGTGGAGAGAAAACCTTGAGGTACAATGTGAAGGTTAAGCTTCCGAAATTCCTCATGGAGAAGCGGTTGACTTTGTTGTAA
>NW_021180258.1:0-4193 GCF_002162155.2 Triticum dicoccoides | reverse complement strand
CACATATGCATACAAAATTCATGCAAAATACGTGATAAGGCATATTTCATGTAGCCCATATAGGCTTTAAACAAATAAAAAAATATCATGAACAAACTCCATTCAGGTCAAGCTATACATGTGTGTCATATCATTGCACCGCGTGGTTAGTTTTGATACCGTGTGAAGTCAAAGTCAACAAAACATGGTACATATCATATGCACCATAAAAAGCATCAATATTATGTCAGAAAGCTTCAGTCCATTACACTACACACGGGCACCACATTAGTGTCGCGCGGTGATAGTAGTACTGTGATGATGCAAAACTCATTAAAATCGGCATGTCACATATATTCATGCCACCAAAACCGAAGATGTCATATAAAATTCCCAAAGAAAAATATATCCATATCCTATATGACAAACGTAGGATAAAACTATGTCTAGCCAAAATCAACCTG
Organism: Triticum dicoccoides; assembly: GCF_002162155.2. NCBI lineage: Eukaryota > Viridiplantae > Streptophyta > Magnoliopsida > Poales > Poaceae > Triticum > Triticum dicoccoides. The sequence continues at coordinate 3,750 of NW_021180258.1, read as the reverse complement.
CATTCCACATATATAAATGAGGTTGAACACACACAAATTGTTGCATGCTACGAAAATATATTCCCAAACATCACACATAAAATCATAGAGGAGTACTTGCATGGAACCAAACTTCAAGCTCACCAAGAAGGAGTTCGTCGTCGACCGCGAGGAGGATTTCTCTTGTAGAATATTGTAATAGGAATGTGATGCAATCCTATGTAATAGAAATGTTGGAATTCTTAATCAGGGGGTTTTCTCTTCGGAGATGTAATTAACAGAATTTTTATGTAAATGTAAGAGTTCTGGAAATAATGTACCTGCAATGTTTGATTCTATTTTTATTTTATGCATTTAAATTTCACTCTGTATCAATGACGTGGACGCGTGTTTTCACGCCCGCCATTTTCCCGTCATCAAGGAGGAGGGACGACACCCTCGTCGTCGGGCCCGGACATCTACCCCAGCCGAGCCGCGCCGAGCATAGTCGCGCTGCTGCGTCGTCGATCCCCATGACGAGCCCATCCGAGGTCGATTCCTGGTGCCAAGGAGTTCACACCGTCATGCCGAGGGCGACCACCACGCCGGCACGACCTGCTGCTCATTGTAGAGCCGCCACATTCTCCGAGTACGGCGGCCATCACCAGAGGATTGATGCCACTGATTCTCAGCTTTTCCCTGCCTATTCCACCCATCGTACTCGTTTGCTACTGCTGGCGTGCTGCCATCACAACTGCCCTTCTTCTCGATTAGTTTTATGGATAATATTCCAGTCCTAGTGAAGCAATGGATATACTCTGCTTATACTCTCCAATAATTGAGAAATTGGAGCTAATTATTTTGTGTGGCACAACATGTCTACCATTAGCATTCATTGTATACATTGTGTACCCAATATATCAAATGTTGATCACACGAGAAGTTGACTAAACGTGTTTTTACAAAGGCTATAAACTGATTTAGTGCTCAGGTGTGATGTAAACTGAATCCGAAACAACCTTATGAGTGTCCCTATAGTATTTGATTGTTTGTTTTCAGAGGAATTGTTTTTTTAATGTCTTGCAAAATTGTGCTCCAAAATACTCTTGGGAAAGTAGTGGCTATACCCAGAGTGGATGCACCCACGCTGCACCCCCTTATCTTCACCGTCCAAACATCTATCCATCTTTTGGGATATGGGCTATGTGAGTACTGTTTGTTTGCCAGTGATTAACAGAGAAGCTGTGTCGTAGGTCAGCTTCTATGAACAGTGCTAGTAGCGCACGACCACAGTTTGCTTTTTCAGATTGCATGTCGTGTAGTGTCTGTAGTGCTAGCATGCATTTCTTGGGCGTTCAAATTTCTTTTCATGAACAGTTCTCTGTCTCTTTTGGGGCGTTCAAATCTGGTGGCTCACATGCAGCTCATTGTTCACTGGCTCACAATACATCACTGTTCACACACTCTGTCTTGAACCGAAGACATGCAGCACATGCAGAGGTGTGATGAAAAGTCAACAACTTTTTCCAGCCGGATCGTATGTGAACCTGATGGGTGTATAGGAGAGAGACGCACAAGAGGCTACATAGTTCTCTAGAGAAAATAACCAGAGCCTCAAAAATTTTGCTGCCTTTGTATGAAACGAGGAAAGTCACTATTGGGTATTGGCCGAGAGTGGCTTTTTTTTATGAAGAGAGGGGAGAACCGAGGAGAGTCAGAGTGAGCGGTCAGAGCTGTTCTCAAACAGTGCCACTGATTACTGACCATGTCTCTGCAAATCATAATAGGATAGCAGTCAATGGTCCAAATCTCGAGGGAGGAGAAATCGCAACCAAGGGTGTAGATAATAGGTGCAGCGTGGGTGCATTTAGCCTGGGTATAGAAAAGCCACTCTCAATACTCTTCAGAGTTCAGAGCTAACAAAATGCTTCTTTTTGGTTAAAATCATCAACCCCTGCGCGTATAGTCTTGCAAAGCATATGGATGGGCAATGGGAGTGGGCGATTTTCCATGGTGTCTCTCCACCTAGATGTCACATGAAGTTGTAAGTTGCCAATTTTCCCCTGCTTTAATATCACTTTATCGTTGGTGCGGTGCAATGTTGCTATTTCAGCTATAGTTGAATGGTCGTGGGGAAAAATAGCATCTTACTATTTGTTCTATTTTCGACCTTGTATTGGAAAATAATATGTCCATTTATTTTTCATCTTTAGTGGCCACATATAACCCTTTGGCAGCCAGTGTCCACCAGTTACTCTACACATGTTGTTTTCCGTTGAAAATAACTCAGAATGAAAGCCAAAAGGAACACAAATAGGTTCAACCTTTTGTAACCCTTGTTGTTTAAAAGATTGTAATAAAGCCAATCATCAAGAGTGCTTTTTTGTTCATCCATGTCACAGAAATAATTTGCACCCTCTATTGTACAAGAGAAGACAAGCTTGCCAACTTTAGCTTGCAGTATCCAACCTGATCAGAGTAGTGAAAGCTCCTCCTTTCCAAATCAATATATTCTTGTCAGACACCTCAATGAGATTAGTTAGTGAAGCCTTGACCTAGTCTACATAAATGAATGGCGGTGCTACCACAACATCTACATCATATAGCATCCGAGTTAGTAAAAACAAGTAGGAAACGAAATCTTAAAATCGACTACATAATCATATGTACAGGGTGGAACACATTAGCCTCGCAAGTGCTGCCTAGGGTAATTTGAAATTCTCTTTTCTTGGCAGTAGTATTAAACTCTAGTAAAGTAGTTGCAAATTAGTGTGTGTGCACCCTACTTCTACTTGTGTCTTCCACACTAAAAATTTACCATCTGATATACATAGTTGTCACTGGTGGAGTTCCTCTTTGAAAGAAATGCCGATTTCTATTCAATAAAAAAATTCAGTATAGCGAGCTTTGTTGGAAACTACACCTCAGTGCATTAGCCAAACCTAAACAATGTTTATCCAAAGTCACTTAAAACACCTTGGTGACTGTAAAAAGTGTATCTCCAAGTCCAGAGACAAAGTGAACTTTTCGTCCAAGACAAGAAATTATGTTGTGTCCATGCTGACAACTTCTATAATAAGAATCTACTTCAGCTACCATCTCCTGATAGTAGCAAATTCAAGAGCAGTATATCTGCAATAATATGCCACGTGAAAAAAGTTTGTTTAGAAGAATCGGTATCTAAACATATCTATAACTATACCCCTTTGGTCGTGTACCAACTGACGTTAGTTTCAAAAAAAAATCCTTCGAATGGTAGTTTTCTGAAGACACACACATGCTCAACAGCTCAAGAACAAAAGAGTTCTTGGATTTCTTGACACACAGACTCCGTTGTGAAATGGAAATGGAAATAGCATCATTTGGAAAAAGCTACTCCATCTGTTCCAAAATATTTGAAGTTATGGTTTGACCTATGTCAAACTTCTTTTAAGTTTGACCAACTCTATTAGAGATTACCATGCACAATTGCATGTAATTATTCAACACTGCGCATAAATATATCATGTAACTAATTAGTCGGAAATTGAACTGAACTCAAAAATGCATATGCCCGCGAATTAATTCATGGTTTAGTGTTCATATAACTTATCTATACATATGTATAACTTCCATTTATAATCGCCTCCATATAGGACTGATTCATTAGAGATATGCATTAGATAATATCTTCCAAATGCACATATTTTATAAGAATGTCATTATATGTCTCAAGCATTTCGATACACAAATAACAATCAAACAACAAATATTTTTCCACATAAAATAGAGGTCATACTTGCATGCATATAT
>NW_021180257.1:0-1316 GCF_002162155.2 Triticum dicoccoides | reverse complement strand
ACAACGATCACGAGAGGTGCATAAACATCCAAATGCACATGATCAGGTTAATGTTTCTATACCATCATTTAATGGCCGTTTTAGACCTGCTTTATATATTGAATGGGAGTTCGACATAAATATTATATTTGCTTCCCATAATTTTGATGAATGTAAAAAAGTTAAGGTTGCGATTGGTTCTTTCACTAGTTATGCTTTAGTTTGGTGGAGTAAATATTGTCGGTTACACCCTGATTATATACCTATTACTTGGGATGATTTGAAACTTGCCATGCGATGATAGAGGCGGGGTGTCCCGTCTTTCAATGAGATGATGGATATCGCTTTGGTGGAAGTCGACTTTGACGATCCGACTACGAACGTGCGAGGACGTCGTGATAGAGGCGGGGGTGTCCCGATCTTTCGATGAGATGGTAACTATCGATTTGGTGGAGACGACTTTGACGATCCGACTACAAACGTGCACGACGTGGCGCCTTAGCAATCGCTAAACCAATCTCCAGAGGTTATTGACCACGCCGGTGCACGATCAACCTGACCACGAAGGTCTATTCCTGCAAGCAATCGAAGAACGAGCAAGAATATGATAAAAGCAATCTGAATATTGCAAATATGTATGAAGTATTGATAAAGGTGGGGATCCGAAAGCGGTCTTGGTCTGGTCGTTGGACACAAACGAAGTACACGAAGTTGCGTTGGCTAACTTTTAACTAAACAAATCCCAAGGAAAAGCTACTAGATGGATCTACTGATAGAGGCAAAGGTGTCCCGTCTTTCGATAAGATGATGGATATCGCTTTGTTGGAAGTCGACTTTGACGATCCGACTACGAACGTGCGAGGACGTCGCGCCTTAGCAATCGCTAAATCAACTCCGAGAGGTTATTGACCACGCCGGAGCACGATCAACCTGACCACGAGGGTCTGTTTCCTGCGAGCAAACGAAGAACAAGCAAGAAACTGAGATTGCAATCTGGATATTGCGAATATAGATGAAAGCTTTATTGATCAAGGTGGGGTTCTGTGACGCCTTTGTCTGGTCGTTGAACACAAACGAAGTACGCGAAGTTGCAGCTATGGCGAACTTTTAATCTAAACAAAACCCAAAGTCTAAACGATGCCCTAAGGGCTGTATATATGGAGGAAGAGGGGGGAATTTCGTGGCCCTTGGTGGAGGGGTCCGAAATCAACCCTATCTCTTGTTTCCCCACACATACGGACTCTAAAAATAGCCTATACTTATGTATTTCGAAATTACATGGGCCTGGCCCAATAATAAGGTGACGCAGCACCTAAAATAGCCTCGGGACGAAATTT
>NW_021180256.1:0-1548 GCF_002162155.2 Triticum dicoccoides | reverse complement strand
TTTTGACAGATTCTGTTTTTCGTGTGTTGTTTGCTTATTTGAATGCATCTATGGCTAATAAATTAGTTTATAAACCATAAGGAAGTTGGAATGCAGTAGGTTTAACACCAATATAAATAAATAATGAGTTCATTACAGTACCTTGAAGTAGTCTTTTGTTTTCTTTCACTAACGGAGCTCACGAGATTTCTATTGAGTTTTGTGTTGTGAAGTTTTCAAGTTTTGGGTGAATTCTTTTGATGGATCATGGAACAAAGAGTGGCAAGAGACTAAGCTTGGGGATGCCCATGGAACCTCCAAGATAATCCAAGGACACCAAAAAGTCAAAGCTTGGGGATGCCCCGGAAGGCATCCCCTCTTTCATCTACTTCCATCGGTAATTTACTTGGAGCTATATTTTTATTCACTACATGTCATGTGTTTTGCTTGGAGCGTCTTGTATTATTTGCGTCTTTGCTTGTTAGTTTGCCACAATCATCCTTGCTGTACACATCTTTTGAGAGAGCCATACCTGATTTGGAATTTGCTAGAATACACTATGTGCTTCACTTATATCTTTTGAGCTTGATAGCTTTGCTCATAGTGCTTCACTTATATCTTTTGAGCGTAATAATTCTTTTTGCTCTAGTGCTTCACTTAGATCTTTTAGAGAACGGTGGCGGATTTGTTTTAAAGAAACTATTGATCTCTCATGCTTCACTTAGATTATTTTGAGAGTTGTTGCTAGCATGGTAATTTGCTTAATGTTAATATACTTGGTATTCAAGATTTGTGAAACTTTCTTTTGAGTGCGTTGAATACTAAGATAAGTTTGATGCTTGATAATTGTTTTGAGATATGGAGGTGATAATATCAAAGAAATGCTAGTTGAGGTGATTATGAATTTAAAGAATGCTTGTGTTCAACTTTGTTATTCCCGTAGCATGCACGTATGGTGAACCGCTTTGTGATGAAGTCGAAGCACAATTTTATTTATTGATTGTCTTCCTTATGAGTGGCAGTCGGGGACGAGCGATGGTATTTTCCTACCAATCTATCCCCCTAGGAGTATGCGTTTAGTGATTTGGTTTTTGATGACTTCTAAATTTTTGCAACAAGTGCATGAGTTCTTTTGATTAATGTTGAGTCCATGGATTATACGCACTCTCACCCTTCCACCATTGCTAGCCTCTCTAATACCGCGTAGTTCTCGTCGGTATCATACACCTACCATATACCTTCCTCAAAACAGCCACCATACCTACCTATCATGCCATTTCCATAGCCATTTCGAGATATATTGCCATGCAACTTTCCATCGTTCCGTTCATATGACATGCATTACTTTTGTCATATTGCTTTTTGCATGAACATGTAGTTGAAATTGTATTTGTGGCAAGGCCACCGTTCATAATTCTTTCATACATGTCGCTCATGATTCATTGCATATCCCGGTACACCGCCTGAGGCATTCATATAGAGTCTTATTTTGTTCTAAGTATCGAGTTGTAATTGTTGAGTTGTAAGAAAAATAAAAGTGTGATGATCATCATTATTAGAGCATTGTCC
>NW_021180255.1:0-1025 GCF_002162155.2 Triticum dicoccoides | reverse complement strand
AGGCGAACCACTTGATTGAGGTCGCGAGTGGCCATCTGAAAGCATAATCATAATGCAAAGGCATTAGAATTTCTAGCAAAATTTCGGCAGCATAACAGCTGTAAATGCTCAAAAAGGATATTGAGACATTTGACAAAGGATTTCGTACACACCCAACATCATCATATCAAAGTTCTGGAACCATTCTAACAACATAATGTGGTAGTAGAACTGAACTAGGCTTGTAACCATCAAACTTATAAGGTACTACTGATTAGTAACACGTGATCCTGATAGAGAGAACAGATCCTAATTCCTTAACCCCCGGTGGAAGAATGGACTGACTCAGATCAGAAAGTCATAAGGTATAAGGAGTAAAAAGAGCCTTACGTTCCAACCCACAAACAATTCCCCTACATATAACTAAAGAATTTCTAGACTCAACATCGACCAGTTTGGCTTAGAGAACCTACAGGCAGTCCGGCTCTGATGCCAACGCTGTCAGGACCCTCACTCGATGTCACATCGATCTAGCTGGTAACACCTCATATCACTTTGCGGCCTCACGCACGGTATCCCCACGGGTGTCGTCTTACCCGTTTCCCGGGACCGTTTGCGCCTTTTGGCTCACGTATATGATAGTGTCGCTAGCATCCATATGATAAAGAGCCCGGGCTGACATGACTAGTCGTAAACCCAAAGTGGCACAGACTTATAGGGACAGGCATCCATGACCCAGCTTCGAACGTGTCGGTCATCAGCAAGTGGGTCCGGGCTGTAGCACTGGGCTAGCAGGACTCCGGTAAACCGGGCTGTAGCGGGCTAACAGGACTCCGGTACTCAAAGCGTGACATTTCCCCGAAGGGACAGACACAGGAACGAAGAAGGACACATGCCGGCCAGCCTAAGTGTTCCAGAGCAGTAGCAAGCTACCATGGCTCAGCGGTAACACTAGGAGACATTTCCCGGTAAGAGAGGCTACTAAAGATAAACAACTAGATAGTCAGATCCCACACATACCAAGCATTTCAATCATACACACAATA
>NW_021180254.1:0-736 GCF_002162155.2 Triticum dicoccoides | reverse complement strand
TGGACCTTGGGGTTAAACAATTATGGAAATCGCTTCGAGGCCCCAAAAAGGTGAGTAATAATCCAAGAAACGGGCCAGAAACGGCCAAAACTGCGAGTGTTGATGACCGACACGTAAACACACCACAGGGTTCGCTAACCATGGAAACCACTGCGGGACCCCAAAACAGTGACTAATAGTCCATCAAACGGGCCAGAATCGGCCGAAACTGCCAGTGTTGATGACCGATACATAAGCGGACCTTGGGGTTCAACAATTATGGAAATCGCTTCGGGACCCCAAATCGGTGAGTAATAATCCAACAAACAGGGTAGAATCGGCCAAAACTGCGAGTGTTGATGACCGACACGTAAATGCACTCCAGGGTTCGTTAATCGTGGAAATCACTCCGGGACCCCAAAATAGTGAGTAATAGTCCACGAAATGTGCCAGTATCGGCCAAAACTGCCAGTGTTGATGACCAACACGTAAACGCACCCCAGGGTTCGTTAATCAAGGAAATCACTCTAGGACCCCAAAATAGTGAGTTCATGAAATGGGCCAGAATAGGCCAAAACTGCCAGTGTGGATGACCGACACGTAAGCGCACCTTGGGGTTCAACAATTATGGAAATCCCTTCGGGACCCCAAAACGGTGAGTAATAATCCAAGAAACGGGCCCGAATCGGCCAAAACTGTGAGTGTTGATGACCGACACGTAAACGCACCACAGGGTTCGCTAACCATGGAAACCACT
>NW_021180253.1:0-2333 GCF_002162155.2 Triticum dicoccoides | reverse complement strand
GTGCCGGGCATCCATCCTCCAGATGGAACCCCACGACTCCTTCATGGGGACCCAATCCCCAGTTGGAGCCATCTCACCACCGTTGCCAGCGTCCGGCCGTGACTCCATGATTTCTAGCAGTTTCACATCGCCGTCGCCATTCTCGTATTCCACCAGGACTGCCATGTAGAACGGGTTCGACCCCTTCTCCACGTGGAACATCACCGCCAGCCCCGGGTACTGGCACGGCACCCTGCAGAGCCACACCACTCACCAGTGTCAGTGTGTGTGTCGTCTCCCAAACACAAAACATCATTTTGGTAAGATAAGATGATGGTCATGATGGTGCCTGGCAGAACACGTAGGTGGGTGAGGTACCTTCGGAACTGCATGTCAATGATGCCCGCATTGCGAAGCTCGTCGTTGCGGCCGTCCTTGGCCATGGCTCCAAAGACTGTGCCGCTGAGGTCGAAGTGGTAAGGAGAGACTGGATAGTAGTTCATGTCCGTGATGATCACCGTCTCCGGCACACCGGAGCATGCAGGATGATCTGACTTTAAGCACCTTATCTGCATTTACGTTGCACACGATCGACCACCATGCATGATCATACAACGTTACAGGCTGCACATACACATCCACAAAGAAAAAAACTATGCAGAGTATCTCTGCATGCATGCACGCATGCTGCATGTGACAATAATGTAGTGGTATGCATCCAGTGTGTAGTGCAACCTCCGTCCTGGTTTATTGGTCCCTTTCGTATTTTGTGCTCAATTTTGACCTTAGATTTAATTAAGAAAATGTTAATGCATGTAATCAAAAATAATATCACCAGAATATATGTTAAAATATAAATCCAACGATATAATGTTTGGTGACATGCATTATTATTATTTTAGTTCAATCTATGGTCAAAGTTTGACACAAGATACTAAGGGGACCAATAAATTAAACCAGGACCGAGGTAGTAGTGATAACGTACGGCGGCCGGGACGTACCTGGTAGCACGAGCCGCAGCCCTTGCCATCCTTGAAGAGCGGCTCGTTGCCGCAGGAGGTCATGGCGGAGAAGGGCGGCAAGTTGACGTTCTTGAATCCGCACGCGCCACCATTGTCGTCGGGCCCAGCACCATGGCGTGCGCCGTACCATGTCGCCTTGGCGTCGAGCCAGCTGGAATTGGCCGCAGGAGGAGTGGCCCTGTAGGGCGGTTGCTTGACGGCCGGGGAAGGAGGAGGCGCGTGGTTCTTGGCGCAGCAGCCATGGGCATGGGCAACGAGGATGCAGAGGAGCAGAGTAGCCTCGACGGCAACAAGGGAGGATGCCATTGCTCCCTCTTGTGCTGGATGGCGTTCGGCCTTGCATATTTATAGCGCGGGGCTGCCGGGCGGAAACTGGCAGGGCGCGCACGCAGAGACCAATATTAATTATATACTCTATTTGCCTTATATATATATACATATATATATATATATATATATATATATATATATATATATATATGGTAGTCCTATTAATTTTTTAATTATCTGCTATAGAAAAAATAGGTATGTGCAATGCAACATTAAATAAGAATATATGAAAATTTACTCCATGGTTGTGAATTAGAAGTACAGGGAAGGATCAATGAACATTGAGAATACAATGATAGTGACAATGATGATCGATGCATCTATTTTGCATCAAAATTTCATAAGATAAAATGCTTACTTATCATGTATATTCAACCATCAATGTACTATTTTATTTCAATTTTCTCTGCTATTGCATGGTTGCAACGGGAGGGGACCAAAGCGCAGTTGAAGCCGAAAAATGGAAGTACCATCCAGAAAGACACATTTTTGGAGCGAGAAAAAACTTAAGCAGAAATACATGCATGTAGGTTTTTTGAATGTAAAAGTGCACAAAAGCCATAAGGTGGGGGCATGGCGTAACCTGTGGGGCCTACGGTGCCCACATGACGTGTGTGATGGTAAACTCATTTCATATGGTTGCAAGTCCAACCTTGTGCTATCTTGCGCAATGGTGCATCGCTCCCATGGTTGCAATTCCAACCGTGTGGCTGTCATGATGCATCGCTCCCTACGTAGTGACTGATTCTGGCTTGCTGGTCACCTCCACATATGCTCCTAGACTTGGCATCAATTGTCTTGCATATCCGGCATCGGTTGAGTAGGTAGGTGGTTGTGGTAAGTGCTTCAGCCCAATTGGAACGAGGGCATGTGTCCTGCAAAAACTGGGTGGACGTGACATCATGATGTATGAGAAGGGCACGTTAACATTTAATTTTGTTTTGTGCGGACGTATAGGGGCAGAATAGGTGAGGTTGGTTGCCGTGGCGGGATAACAAACCG
>NW_021180252.1:0-1076 GCF_002162155.2 Triticum dicoccoides | reverse complement strand
TCTGTTTCCTGCGAGCAAACGAAGAACAAGCAAGAAACTAAGATTGCAATCTGGATATTGCGAATATAAGATGAAAGCTTTATTGATCAAGGTGGGGTTCTGTGACGCCTTTGTCTGGTCGTTGAACACAAACGAAGTACGCGAAGTTGCAGCTATGGCGAACTTTTAATCTAAACAAAACCCAAAGTCTAAACGATGCCCTAAGGGCTGTATATATGGAGGAAGAGGGGGGAATTTCGTGGCCCTTGGTGGAGGGGTCCGAAATCAACCCTATCTCTTGTTTCCCCACACATACGGACTCTAAAAATAGCCTTTACTTATGTATTTCGAAATTACATGGGCCTGGCCCAATAATAAGGTGACGCAGCACCTAAAATAGCCTCGGGACGAAATTTATGAAGTGGCATCTTGTATATTTCGTCCAAGGCTTCATGCACCCATTATGGTGGCTTCAAAGTCCTGATATCATCACTTGTAACTCCGTTCTTGTTCCCCTTGCGCATGGCATCATCTCCATGCTTGTTCTTGCTCCAATGTTCATCCTTCTCCAAGCTAGGCCCTTCATTTGTAAGCAAAACAAATGTATCCAATTTAGGCAGCATCATATTCTCATGAACATTAGAATCATTACCAATAAACGAAAGTACCTGATAATTTAATTGGCGTGCGCGAGCTCTAGTAATTGGTCCCGTATATGTAGCAGTAGGGGCTGTGGGTGTAACAATGGTATTGATGTCCTCATCATCCTCCCCTTCTTGAAATGAAGTCGTCCTCGACGGAAACTCATCTTCCTCACCCAAATAAGGCTTCAAATCTGCAATGTTAAAAGTGGGACTAACCCCAAAATCTGCAGGCAGCTCAAGTTTATATGCATTATCATTTATTTTCTCTAACACCTTAAAGGGACCATCAGCACGTGGCATTAGCTTTGATTTGCGCAAATCAGGAAATCTATCCTTACGCAAATGTAACCAAACAAGATCTCCAGGTGCAAACACAACATGTTTTCTACCCTTATCTCCAGCAAGTTTATATTTAGCATTCATACGCTCAATGTTTTCCTTAGTTAACTCATG
>NW_021180251.1:0-2158 GCF_002162155.2 Triticum dicoccoides | reverse complement strand
TCGTCTTCCACCTCCAGCGCCCGAGCTCGCCTCCGGTCGATTCAGCGCTGCTAGGACCTCCCCGAGCTCGCTGACCTCCTCTACGGCACCGCTGTGAGCTCCTACGCCTCCCCTCCCTCTTCCCCCTTCGATTGTGCCCTGTAGCCCCGATCCCACCGGAGCCGCGAGCTCGGCTCCGCCGGCGATGTCGCCGCCGTCACTGCAGACAGCAAGGCTCGAAACCGAGCACGGCACCGTGCTCCTAGCATCCTCAGGAGCTCGGCGAGCCCCTTAACCATCCCTCCCGTCCTCTGTGGCCTCGCCCCGCTCGAACCCGAAGCTCCGGCCGCCGCCTCGCTCGCCGCCGGCACCGATTCCGGCCGCCCCGAGCGCAACTGACTCCACCAAGAGCTTCGGCTCGTCCCCAGCTCCTCCTAGATGCCCTCCGCGGCCCATTTGGTCGCCGGAGTGGCCAAAACCACTCTCGCCGCCGCGTCGGGCTCGCCGGCGGCTAAACGCCGGCAGCCGACTTAGACTTTGACCACGGGTGGGCCCCGGTTGACTCTCCTGAGTCAATGACAGGTGGGGCCCAGCCCTGTTAACTATTAGGATTAGTTTAATTAATTTTAGTTAAGCTAATCACACTGACATGTGGGTCCCAGTGTCAGGTTTGACCTGGACCCGGTCTGTTGACCTGCTGAGGTCAGCATGACGCAATGATGACGCAGATAATCATTTTCTAAAATAATTCAGAAAATCCAGAAAATTATATAAACTTCTAAAAATCATAGAAAATTAACCGTAACTCCAAATTAAATAATTTATATATGAAAAATTATCAGAAAAATTCAAGGAATCCATCTGTACCATTTTCATGCATGTTAGAACAACTTATAGCTGATGTTTAGCACAAATCAATTAAATGGCATTTGAATAATCACATATGGAGTTTAAATTTGAATCTTGTATTCAAACCAACCCCATTTAACTTGTTGCTAGATGCATTAGCCCAAAACACATTCATTTTGCCATGTCATGATCATGCATCATATTGTGCATTGCATTGATTGTGTTCCCTTCTGTGTTGCCGGTATTTGTTCCCTCTCGATAGACGTGATACCGATGATGTGATCGTTGACACTGATGAAGACTCAATGTTATCTTCAGAAGTGCCAGGCAAGCAAAAACCCCCTTGTTCATTCCGATACAATCCCACTCTCTCGCTCCTGCTCTCTTTTACTTCATTAGGACAACACCGATTCAACTGTTACATGCTGCGGTAGTTGAACCCCTTTTATCCTCTGCATGACCTGTCATTGCCACAGTAAATAGATGAAACCCACTAGCATGAGTAGGAGTTGTTTGAGCCCTGTTGTGCCTACTCATTCATGCTTGTTTGTCACGCCTGCTACTGCTTAGAGTTGAGTCAGGTCTGATTCATCGGGGATGAATCAGAGGCGTGTGAACATGTCCTACTGTGTGTGAGCTAAGTGTGTGAACACGATTTGGTAAAGGTAGTGGTGAGAGGCCATGTAGGAGTACATGGTGGGTTGTCTCATTGCAGCCGTCCTCAGGAACTGAGTTCTGTGTTTGTGATCCATGATTCAGCTACTACCATACATTGGGCCCTGAAATATGACCCCGCTCGACTTCTTATTCACCCTCGTCCTCTGTCCAGGAGTTGCAAGTAGTTTCTGGTGTTTGTAGTATGCTGGAGGCCGTGGACAGCGCTGACCGTAGGGGTGGGCTGTGATGCGGTAGGCACGTGGCCGGGTAAACCGGGCGCCCGTTTGGTGTCACGGAACCCTGTTCACATCGTTTGGGGCTGTGAGCGAAACTCCGGCCGGATCTCCTCATGGATGGAACCCGAATAGGCGATAAACCTGGACTAGAGACTTGAGTGTTTAGGTAGGTCATGGTCTACACCCACGTCGGCTTTCGCTTGAAGTCTGCCGAGCACATGTCGTGTGCAGACGCTAAGTGGTGGAAACATGTATGAAGAAGTACACCCCTGCAGGGTTAACATCATCTATTCGAATAGCCGTGTCCGCGGAAAAGGACTTCTGGGTTGCTTATATCAGTTCATAGACAAGTGAAAGTGGATACTTTAAAATGCGCAAGATAAGCGTGAGTGCTATGGATGGCGTTCTCGTAGGGAGACGGGAGCGGATCCATAGTG